>NW_020954579.1:24946469-25188699 GCF_900497805.2 Vombatus ursinus
TGTGTGTGTGTGTGTGTGTGTGTGTGTGTGTGTGTGTGTGTGTGTGTATGTACCCAGCTCAGGGGCATGATGTTCCCAGAAGAGTGCAACTCTGTGGGAAATGAGATAACTGCCTTGGGCATCCTCCTTAAACATAGAATCTGGGGGAAGTTCTCCACTGTCTGTCTTCTACCCTCTCCAATCAGAGAGGGGAAGTGCCCTAGGGAGAGAATAGTGAAGGGATTCAAGTATCAGGATTGATGTGACCTTACACGATAAAGAGTTTCTGGAGATCCAGAAGTCTAGGAAAGCAGCTAGGTAGGAAATAATGCACACACTACGACTGCAGCAGCAAAACTAAAAGGCAGTCAACACCACACATCCCCATTTCTAGTCAGTTCTCTTGATAATAAATGCCATTAAGTCAATTTGGGACTAAGCAAGAAAGGGTGGAAGTCTCAAAGCTACCTGACCCTTGCCTCCCTGGGAAAAAAATATCAAAGCAAACATTTTATAGATTGTGGTTCAGTGACACCATCTTATGTTTTGAAGGATTTCACATAAGCCTTAATAATCTTACCAGTTTGAGGATATTTTAGAGCTAGTTTCTCCCGTCTATTTTTGCCAAACCCATAGTTATGTCATCTTTAGATAAAGACTCTATTAATGCCTCTAAACACTGAATACCTAGGATAGCAGTTTTCTTAATTTTTGGTCTCAGGATGACCATGCACTTTTTTTTTAAAAAAAATTGAACTTTTGTTCATGTGGGTTATGTCTATCAATATTCATTATACTGGGAATCAAAACATCTTAGCATTATTGTGAAAAAAAAGTTTTGACCTTGCAGATTCCCTGAAAGAGTCTTCGACCACACTTTGAGAACCACTGACTGAGAAGAACGGTCCCATTGAATATGTCATATTGTTGGATAAGGATAGAAACAATATATCTTTTTTAAAAACTGTGATGACTTTTGCTTTTCTATCACAATCATTTCCTCTTAACATTGAACTTTCCCTTCTAACATAGAAAAACAAGTAAGAAAAACCAATTGCAATTCTTCAATAAAGCAGAATTTCTTAATGAGCACTGCTTTTATTGTTGACTTTAATAGGTAACACTGGCCCACCCCTACCCCATTCTGCCCCCAATTGTTTTGGTCAAAATTTCTAAGAAGAAATGGTTCTTAATTTTTACAGACACCATAAAGTCTCATTGCAAAATGATTAGCCATTCACAGAATTTGGTTCTAAGGTGAGTTTATCTAGGACCCTTATCCAAGGGAGCTTCTTCTAGAAGCACAAACAAAAAATCCCGCAAAACTTTGGAGATAAATGTTCTTACTTCTTAGTGGAGTAGAGAAGGAGATACAGGAAGAGGGAGAAAGCTACTGGGGAATGTCCCCAAATATCTATGTATTAAGATAAATGAGAATATTTGATGGAAAAATGACCTGGATGACTCCAAAATTAAAAGATTGAATTGCTACCCAGGAGAACATTATCCTAATTCTTTCCCCTTTACTAAGGTACTGAAAAAACCCTCATTGCTTTTAAAAAATTTATTGTTACTATTTTGAGTTCCAAATTTTCTCCCTCCCTCTACCCTCCTCCACAGATTAAGAAGGCAAGAAATATGGTACCTATTATACATATGAAATCATGCAAAATATTTCCACATTAGCCACATTGAGAAAAAGAAGGCAAGAAAAATAAAGAAAAAAAATACTTCAATCTGTACTCAGAGTCCCTTGGTTCTCTCTCAAGAGTGGATAGCATTTTTCACCATAAGTCCTTTGGAACAGTCATGGATCACAGTATTGATCAGAGAAGCTAAGTATTTCATAGTTGATTGTCATTAAAATATTGCTGTTACTGTGTACAATATTCTCCTGGGTATGTTAACATGACTTTGCATCAGTTTGTATGTCTTCCCAGGTTTTTCTAAAACCAGACCCTTCATCATTTCTTATAGTATTACATCATAATCATATGCTACAACTTGTTCAGCCATTCCCCAATTTCCCTCAGTTTCCCATTCTTTGCCACCATAAAAAGAGGTATGATAAATATTTTCGTATGTATAGGTCCCTTTCCGTTTTCTTTGATCTCTTTGGGGATACAGACCTAGTAGCAGTATTGCTGGATCAAAAGGGCTAAATTTTTAAAAGTCAAATTTCAATGGAATAATTTTTTCTGAGTTTCTTTGCTCTCAAATTAGCTCCTATTTGATACCTACTGGTGTCCAATGTTTATGTAATTGAAGTTTTAATTCAAAAACCGTCCAGAAAAGAACAGTAAAGAGAAATAGGAATAAAAATAGTGCAAATGTTATTGTCCTGTGCAAAGGGAGGAGGATGTGGTAAGAGAAACTAGGAGGAGAGTCATTTTAACTTTTCCTTTTAAGGGTCACGATACATTAGAGTATCACTACTGTAATCAGAATACTCTGAGAAGAGTACTTCACTACAACAGAGGCTTACTATACAATGACAATAGGTCATTTATATTTGTAAATAAACAGTTTAAAAATAAGGGATGTCCAGGCAAGGCCTCATCTTCCAACCTCAGATTTTCCTGATCAACAAGACTTGCCGGATCAATGTTGCAGAATGTAATGATGGCATACCCACCAATTGCAGGACCTTGGAATGGAAGAAGAGATATAGCAAAAGGAGATTAATTCTAAATGGAGGCAGCCTCCTTCCTGTCCCAAGCAATCTCTTTCATGTTATAGTCAGCCCCCTCTGAGGTACAGTTTAGAAGCTTTCACAGATAGTTTAATCTTCTTTTCTAATCTCAAGGAAAGGAAGAAATTATCCTCCTACTCAAACTAGTCTATCTACTAATGGCACTATGAGAAATACCCAATACCCTTGCTGGCAGTTGTACTGGTCTTAGGTGTTGTAGGCCTGGAGAATTCAGGATAGTGAAGCAGAAGAGGACAATCCTAGAGCTAGAAATTTGTCCTTCTTCAAGACATTTGAGCTTGGGGCTTGTGTTCCATCATACTCACTCAGTAAATAATGCTCCACATTCTGCACTGATTCTTTTGGCTTATTTTTGCCAAAACATAGGTAGAATTGGGCATGGAGAACTTTGAGCCTTCTCAATTGTGTCCAAAGGTTAAGCCCTCTCATGCTTTCTTCCCCATCTCTCTAACTCAACTGACAGAGGCTAATGCCAAAATGATGCCAATAAGGTTTGAATACATTCTTCTGGGCACTCTCCTGGCCTGAGCTCACTGTTATGCCAATCTCTCTCCTTGATGTTCTGATTAAGATCATAAAACTGACAAAGAAGAGAAGCAAAGGGAGGCTTCCAGCCAAGACAAGCTTATTACACCATTCATTGACTCAGCCATAAGGAAGTAGTGCCCCGTCATTTTCCCTGTCCACCTCTCCACCTTTTGATCCTCAGGGATGCTTGGCAATTAACCTGGGAGAGCTGCACTGATCAAAAATCCCCTTCTGGGACTCTGGCCACCTCGTAACCAAGGCAACAGTTATTGAAAACAATTCCAAATTTTCTTCTGAGACACAGATACAATGCTGTTTTCCTGAGATTAGAGGGCAAGCCTTCATTTCCTCAGTTCTACCTGTTGACTGCATATTCAGTTCTCTAGGTGGTTCCAATGTTTCAGCAAGTTTTTAAGATCAGAACATTCCCCATACTGGATTCCACCATCCCATCAAGTTCTAGTACAACTAAGGAAAGCTATCAGGACTCAGACTTGGCGATCCATTCTCACACACACACCAAAAGATAAGGAATTAATTTCTTGTCTTGTTTTTGGAAAAAAGCCATTTCTTTGTAAGAGAAGGCAAGTAGAGAGAACGTTCTGCTCTACAGAGCACATTTTTCTCCTGTGCTTCATTCGAACAAACCCGAGGTTACAAGATTGAAAGTTAGAAAGACTTCAGAGGCCATCTAGTTCTACCCCTTCTTTTTTAGATATGAAAAAACTAAGGCTGGGAAATGAATTGATTTGCCTCAGTTTACTCATACAACCAGTTAGTGGCAGAACTAGGATTCAAATCCAGGTCCTCTAACTCCAAATCCAGAATTTTTTCTGTTACACCACTGATTCCCATTTAGTGGTTATTATTAAAATTATTTAATTGCTCTTTAAGCAATAAATAATTGTTGAATATTATGAGTAGTACATTAAATTTTCCTGGAAGTTCACAACACATTTTTAAAAATTGTTATTGAACATGGTTTGAGGAAGCAAAAATGATGGGAACCACTGAACTACACTATGCTGAACATCAGAGACAGAACAGTGTGATGACCACGAACTCCTACGTGGATAGGTCATGTCCAGTAGGAGCCTGGGACAGAAGCAGAACTCCAGGAGACAAAGACCCAGCTTTCCACTGGTTTGTCATCATTCCATGTACAAAATCTCCATGGTGTCAACACAAAATGTGGCAGTTGTACAATTAATGAACTTGACTAAGACCACTAGTTTGAAAGAAAGCAGTGTGGTATAGTGGGGAAAACCTTAGGCTTGAAGTAAGAGCCCTAGGTTCAAGTCCTATCACTGATAACTTCCTAATTCTGTCATCTTGGACAAGTCACTTATCTTCTGTGCTACTTCAGTTTCCTTATACCTTAAATGGGGGTAATAATATTTATGTTACCTACCAAACAGAATTATTGCAAGATTCAGATGAAATAATGTATGGGCTTCAAAATACTATCAATTAATTAATCAATCAATAAGCATTGCTTAAGCATCATGTAAATGTCAGCTTTTTACAATGCACTAACTCTCAGTTTTGATATCAAATAACAGAAGCAAAATAAAAAATGGGCTTAAAGGACAAAAAGACACAGGCAAAAGGCACCAAAGGACAATTGTCAGGAGAGATGTTGCCAAGAGACAGAGACTCTGGGAGTTCACTTTGAAAGAAGCCAGATTTTAACTTTGAAAAATATGGGGGTAGGGAGAGGAGGAAAGGGGAAGCAAATGATATCTTTCAACTCCTATTCAAGGTAAGTTAGGCTCTATCTTTAGGGGGTTGAATAGGTCTGGATAGAAAAAGGAGGAGCTAAGGGACTCTTCACCATTTTTTTTTTCTGTGTGTCATGGATTCCTTTGGCAATCTGGTAAAGCTGATAGACCTCTCCTCCGAATAATATTTTTAAATGCATAAAACAAATACATAGGATTACAACAGAAACTGTTTAAATTGGAATAGTTATAAAGATATTTTTAAAACAAGTTCACAGACCCCAGGTTAAGAACATCTAACTTAATGTTTTCTTCAACAAATTGAGAAAAGACTTAGTTAAGTCTAGTGAGGAAGTCAATTACTTCCACACGGTATCAATGAGGCTTATGGCATAGGTACAAAGGGGGAATATGAGAAAGAAGAAAGGGAGAGGAACACGAAAGGTAATAAGAGAGTAGAAGGTTGAGAGATGAAGAAGGGAGAAGAGAAGAAAAAGAAAAAATAGGTGATTTGACATGGAGTATTAGAGTGTCAACCAACATTTAGCTTGGGGATTACTCAGTGGCTCACATTCTTGGAAAGACCTGAAAAACAAAATCCAAAGCATATTAGTTTCTGATTATGGGTTGGCAGTGACATCTTCTCTTTGAAGGACACCACATTTCATGCACATCCAAGTTACAGTTTTGATGATCCAGATTTCATCAAGAACAGGTCATACCAGACTAGACTCATTTCCTTTTTTGACAGAATTATTAGCCTGGTAGTTTGAGGGAGGGGTGCAATAGACATCACATACATGAATTTCAGCAAAGCATTTGACAGTCCTTCATGCTTATACTTCTGGACAGAATGGAAAGATTATAAATCATAAGATTGCTTATTTAGAGCTGGGTGGGAAGATCATAAGTCATCAAGGTCAACTTCCTCATTTTACAGATGAAAGAACTGAGGTCCAGAGAAATGAAACAACTTGCTCAAGGTCCCATACAGAGTAAGAGTTTGGATTTAAACAGATCCTTCTGACACCAAATCCAGCACTCTGATAGATGTTCCAGATTATTTATGAGTTTATAACTAGTTGAATGACTAGAACCAAAAAGCTGTCATTAATGAAATAATGTCAGTGTAAAAGGTGGTCTCTAATGGAGTGCCCAAAGGGTCTGCCCTTAATCCTATGATTTTCTACATTTTAATATATGACAGATAAAAGCATATATGACATGTTCATCAAATTTGTCTATGCCATTAGACTAACATGTTGCGTGAAAGAATCAGAATGTAAGAAGTCCTGATAGGCTACAACAATAGGCCAAATCCAATAGCATGACACTTAATAGAGATTCATTATTTTGGTTTTAAAGATAAACCAATAGCAGGATGGGGAAATTATGAGTAGCCAATATATATTATAATAAAGAATCAGGTGTTTTAGCGGATTGAATCTCAATCTGAGTCAACACCATGACATGGTAGCCAACAAAGTTAATATGGACTTAGGTCATATTAATAGAAGTATAATGTCTAGAATATGAGAAGTGATAGACTCATTTTTCTCTATTCTATTCAGAGCACAACTGGAGTATCATGTTCATTTCTGACATCATATTTTAAGAAGGATATTAATAGATGAGTGCCTCCAAAGGAGGGTAATTAGGATGAATACCAAGAGGTTGCTGTTGTTCAGTCACTTTTTAGTTGTGTCTGACTCTTCATGACACCATTTGGGATTTTCTTGGCAAAGATTCTGGAGTGGTCTGCCATTTCCTTCTCCAGCTCATTTTACAGATGAGGAAACTGAGGCAAACAGGGTTAAGTGACTTACCCAGGGTCACACAGCTAGTAAGTGGCTGAGGCCAGATTTGAACTGAGGAAGATGAGTTGTCCTAACTCCAGGCACAGTACTCTATCCACTGTACCACCCAGACTGGAGACTGTTGTCTCCCTTACTAATCAAAGGAACTGTGGCTGTTTAGTCTAGATAAAAGAAGGTGAAGATGATAGCTGCCAAATGTTTGAAAGGCTATCATGTGGCAGGTTGATTTTACTTTTCTACTTGGTTCCAAAAGGAAGAACTAGGTGCAATGGATGGAAGCTGCAAAGAGGTAGATTTAGGTTAGAGGTAGGGAAAAACTTCTTAACAGCCGAAGCTCTCCAAAAGTTGAATGGAGCTACCTGGAGAAGCTAATATGTTCCCCATCTCTAGAGGTCTTCAAGCACGGTGAATGGAAAGTGAGACAAAAGTGATTTTTTCCCCATTATTAAATTTTATTTTTAATTCATGGAATAAAACAAAAATCATAGTACAATAAAAAAGATGATTGCTCATGAAATTGCAAAATCTATTATGTACTATTCCTTTCAAATATACAACACAATTATCATGTAAATTTCTTTTTTTCTTTCCCCCTCCTTGCCCTAGAGATGGCTGCCATTAGGTACAAATAGATGTGTGTGTGTATGTGTGTAAAATTGTTCTATATGTACTTCTATTTATCAGTTCTTTCTCAGGATGCAGACAGCATCTTTCTTCATATGTCTCTAATAGTTAATTTGGGTATTTATAGTAGTCAAAATAACTTACTCATTCAAAGTCATTCTTAAAACAATATTGCTATTACTGTATACAATGTTCTCAGTTCTGCTCATTTCACTCTTCACTATTTTGTGCAAGTCTTTCCACACTTTTCTAAGATCATTGCGCTAATCATTTCTTATAGTACAGTAGTATTCTACCACAATCATACACCATAATTTGTTCAGTCATTCCCCAGTCGGTGGTAATCCTTGCAGTTTCCAGTTCTTTGCCACCACAAAGAGAGCTGCTATAAACATTTTGGAACATTATAGGTTCTTTTCCTTTTCCCCTAATTATGTTCAGAAATAGACCAAGTAATGGTATTTGCTGGGTCAAAGGGTATAGATAGTTTAATATCTCTTTGGCAATAGTTCCATATTGCTCTCCAAAATGGTTGGATCCATTCACAAGTCCATCAACAATGAATTAGTGTCCCAAACTAGAAGCCTTCCTAGTAAGATCAGGTGTGAAACAAGCATACTCACTATCACCAATATTATTCAATATTGTAATGGAAAGCCTAGCAATAGCAATAAGAGAAGAAAAAGAAGTAGAAGGAATCAGAATAGGGAATGAGGTAATAAAACTATCTCTTTTTGCAGACAATATTATGATAATAATACTTGGAAAATTCTGAATACTCAACTAAAAAGTTAGTTGAAACAATTAATAATTTTAGCCAAGCAGTAGGATACAAAGTAAATCCACATAAATCATCACCATTCTTATATGTCGCAAACAAAACTCTGCAAGGAGAGATAGGAAATATACATATATATGCCACTTGAAATGACTCTAGATAGTGTGGAGTGCCTAGGAGTACACCTGCCAAAACAAACCCAGGAACTATGTAAACAAAATTATAAAAAAAGCTTTACAAATAAAATCAGATTTAAATAACTGGAGGAATATTAATTGTTCATGATTTGGCAGGAAATGACAATTTTACCCTGACTAATTTATATGTTCAATACCATCCCAATTAAATTACCAATTTTTTTTACTCAATTATAGGAAATGGTGGTGAAATTCATTTGGAAAGGTGAGAGATCAAGAATATCAAAGGAAATAATGAAAAAAAAGCAAAAGAAGGAGGTTTAGTGATGACAAGAGTGATTTTATCATAGTACACTACAGACAAGTTGAACAGGAAGAGGAAACAGATGAGCAGTTTGGGAAATATCACAAGTCTGGCATGGAAACATGATGTAGTAATGGTGAATACATGGAAAAACATCAAGTAATCATTAAGTGTCAGGCATTGTGCTAAACTCTGGGGATATGAACACAAGAAAGCAAGACTCTCTCTGCCCTCAAGGGATTCACAGTCTAATGCAAGGAGATAACATAAAAAGAGGAGCTAGAAAAAAAGCAAGGCATACACAGAGTGGCATGGTTTGGAAATAACTGAGAAATTAAATGAAAAACTAGTCTTGCACTAGATATGGACTATTAGTAGTATATAGAAATGTGGATAATTTTGTGGGCTTACTTTACATCTCACTACTTTACTGAGATTTTTTATTGTTTCAGCTAATTTTTTGTTGATTACCTAAGGTTCTCTAAGCAAACCATCATGTCACAAAGACTGATAATTTTGTTCTTTCTTTGTTTACACTTATTCTCTCAATTTTTTTTCTTGTATCGTTCTTACAACTAGCATTTCTAGAACTATATCAAATAATGTGAGAGGCAGCATGATGTGCTGGATAGAGAGCTGGCCTCAGAGTCAGGAAGACCTGAGTTCAAGTCTCTCTTCTATCTCATACTGCCTGTGACACTGTGTAAGATGCAATGTTTTAGTCCTGTAAGCAACTCTCTGACCATAAGTTGCAAAGAAGTTGCCACCTGCACTGACAGCATTTCCTCATTTAGTAATTCCCTATATCAATGAAATCATAGGTTTAGTCCCTATCCCTATTAAATTATAGTAGCATTAGTAGCAACCTGGCTTTACCCCTAATCTTATTGGAAAAGCATCTATAGAGCATTTCTCCACTTGAAGAAACTTACTTTTTTTTACTACATTATTACCACATTAAATTATGATCCATCTATTCTCATACTTTCTAATGTTTGTAAAATAAAAAGGTGTTACACTTTGTCAAAAGTTTTTTTCTGCATTTATTTATATAATCATGCAATTTTATTATCTCTATTATTAATATGACCTGTTGGGTTTATAGTTTTTTTAAAATATAAACAAACCTTATATTCTTTTAAACATAAACAAACCTTACAATATGTTCTATATTATAAATCCAAAATAGTTGTAGCATAAAAACCATGTAGTTTGTCGTAGTCTCTCCATTTTATATTTTATTACATATTTTTTGCACAAACATTTGTTGAGGATATTGTTCTATAGTGTCATTGTTTTATCTTTTCCTGATTTAGGTATCAGGACTACAATATTTGTTTCATAAGAGGAATTTTGTAGTATCCCTTTTTTCCTTGTTTTGTAAACAATTTATATAATATTTTAATTAATCTTTGAATGTTTGATAGAATTCACTTACAAATCTATATAGTTCTCTTTCGTTGTAGCCTTTGGGAGCTCATTTGCTTGTTTGATTTCTTTTCCAAGGATGAATTGTTTAAATTATCTATTTCTTAAACTGTTAACCTGGGTATTTTTTATTTTGTAAATATTCATCCATTTCATTTATCAGTGTTATTGTCATATAATTGAACAAAATAAGTTCTAATAATTTCCTTTCATTCTTCTTCAGTTATCCTTTTTTACATTTTTGATGTTGGAGTTTATTTAACTGATTAGCTAGTGGTTTATCTATTTTAATTAGTTTCTTTTAAAAAAATCTCTTTTATTAATTCAATGACTATTTCTGTTTCCAATTTTTTAGCTCTTCCTTGACCTTTAAAATTCTTATTTATGTTTTTGGTTAGACTTTTTGTTTTGTTACTGCTACAAATTTTTTAGTTGCATGTCCATTTCATTTACCTGATTTTTTTCTTTTTTGTTGATAAAAGTGTTTAGAAATATAATTCTTCTCTAAGCACTGCTTTTTCTGAATGACAAAAGTTTTATGTTGATTCATTGTTGTTGTTTTCTTCAATAAAATTTTTATCTTGTTTCTATGATTTGTTCTTTGACCTAGTAATTCTTTAGGATTATATAATTTAGTTTGCACTTAAGTTTTAATATTTTCTTCAAATGCCATTTATTAATTTTTAATGTTGTGGTCCCTAAGGATATGCCTAGTTTTTCCTCTTTTTTATATTTGTTTGTGAAAGTTTTTTGTCCTAATACATGGTCAATTTTTGTAAAGGTGTCATTTAGAACTGAAGAATATGTAAAATCCCTTTCTATTCCTATTCAGTAATTATTAGAGATCTATCATATCTATTTTTTTCTAAAATTCTATTCAGATTCTTATCTTCTTTCTTGTTTATCTTTTTTGTTAGCTTTGCCTAGGTCTGAAAGGGTTATCTATAAGCCTCCTCCCATTATACTTTTGCTTTTTTTCTCCCTGTAATGCTTTAAACTTTTATTCATATACTGAGATGCTATACCATTCAATGCAAATATATTAAGTATTTGAATTATTTCATTTTCTATGATGCTTTTAATCATAAGGTAGTTTCCCTGGTTATTTATTTTAATCTTGACTCTTTTTATTGTTGCATTGTTTAAAATCATGATTGCTACTTTTGTTTTGAGTTTGCCTTAAGTAGGATAAATTCTGTTCTAGTCCATCATTTTAACTGTGTGAATCTTTATAATTAAAGTGTATTTCTTGTAATTAATATACTTTGCATTCTGTTTTCTAATCCATTTTGCTATTATCCTCTCTTTGATAGGTGAATTTATCTCATTCATATTCATGGGTGATTATTGTGCATTTCTATAAATCTAATCTTTTTATAGGCAAGGCATCTATATTTATTCAGTGCTTACTGTGTACTAGACACTGCACTGAACTGCTAGGGATATAAATGAAAGCAAAATGAAAGACATTGTCTTCTCTTAAGAGGCTTACATTCTAATTAGGAAAAACAATAAACAAAGGGGAGCTGAAAAGTAGGGGTGAGGGGGACCACTAAAGAGCAAGATGGCAAAGTCCTGAGAACCAGAAGCAAAGCTGGGAGGGGAATGAAGTATGGAGACATTTTTTCCCTCTTTTCTTTCTTTTTCCCTTGTTTCAATGAATAAGGAGATATAGAAAGAAAAGGACTGTGATCAACACTAGGAATCTATAACTGAAATGGCCTGTTCATAATCTTTTGCCCCTCTTCTCTTCAGCAAAGGATATTTGTGCCCAAAACAGAAATAAGGATAGTGGTGCCCTTGAAAGAAATAGAGAAGTTTAGGAGAAAGGTGAATTTTTAGGGAAGGATAGTGAATAGGTGTTTATTAATAATTAACTTAACTGACTGATTAGTATCTCTAAATATGTACTTTTGAAAGACATACCATGAGAAACTGACAAGAGGTAGCAGTCCCTACTATACCGTGGTGTATTGCTATAGAAATTAAGACATTAAAACAAACCAAGACTTAGGATATAACTATGGTGGTGTGCATTAATTTTGATACAGTTTCAACTTGTGACAGCAAGGGCTTCTACTGATACTAGGATGACTTAGAACATCTAACCTTGACCAGATGAAACTAGATCAGGCTGATTCTAGCACCTTTATTTAGTCCTTTGTCAGTTTTAAGTGCTGGATTTTGTGTAATACATATGTTTCATTACAAGTTATTTCTTTAATTTATGGAATGAAACAAGCATTTCTGTAACAGAGTATAATTAAAAAGATGATTGCACATGAAACTGCAAATCTATTATGTACAACTTGCTATTTCTTTTAAATATATAATAAAGTTATCTTGTAAATTTCTTTTTTCCTTCCCTCCCTCCATTGTAGAGATGGCTACCATTAGACACAAATAAGCATACACACACACACACATATAAAATCATTCTATACATACTTCTAGTTATCAGTTCTTTCTCTAGATGCAGATGGTGTCTTTCTTCATACATTCTTTATAGTTAATTTAGGTATTTATAATAATCAAAATGACTTATTCACCCAAAGTCATTCTTAAAACAATATCGCTGTTACTGTATGCAAGATTCATTTGGTTCTGATCATTGATTTTTAAATATGTGGTTTTTAAAGAGGAATATTATTCAAGGGAAATGGGTAAGAGTTTTAGCTCTTAAAGAGCTTACCTCAGTGACTGCGACATACATATATATACATATACATATATTATATACATATACATACACACACATATGTGCATGCACACACATACACACACACACGCACATATATATATGCATAACAACAGCTGTTGGTATGACGAAGCCAAGCATTTCAAGGATTACTCAGGCCTACAAAGAATCAGAATCAATTATACAAAAGTGCAAAGAAATACAGTAAAAAGTGAATAGCAGGGGCAACTAGGTGGCACAATGAATAGAGCACCGGCCCTGTTTTCAGGAGGACCTGAGTTCAAATCTGGCCTCAGACACATAACACTAACTAGCTGTGTGACCCTGGGCAAGTCACTTAACCCCATTGCCTAGCCAAAAAAAAAAAAAAAGACAAAAAAAATCGTTAACCATCTCCATGAAGAAAAATGGTTGCCATGGACAAGACATACTTGTTGGTATAGTAAAGATTGGAAAAAGGTAATTTTTACTGATGAACCTAATTTTTAATTTAAGGTTATATTATAATCATTATCAGAGACCAGATGAACTTGTAAGGTCTGAGCATCTTCATCAAACTGTAAAACCTCCACTCAAAAATATTTGGGGGACATTTTTTACCCCAAAGGACCTGGAGTGTTGTCCCTATTGAGGAAATGATTAACTTTGATAAGTATTTTAATATACCAATAAGTAGAATTGTTTTATAATGACAGAAATTTCCAAGTGGAGATTTTATATTGAAACATGACCTTGTACCATGCCATAGGTCATGAAAGGTTAATAAATTTATATAATAAATGGATATATCTTAAAATAAGGGAACTCACTGGGAAGTTTCCCAGTAACATTGTTGTTGAGTTGCTTCTGACTCTCTATGACCCCATTTAGAATTAGCTTGGCAAAGACACAGGAATAGTTTGCCATTTCCTTCTTCAGTTCATTTTATAGATGAGGAAACTGAGGTAAACAGGGTTAAGTGACTTGGCCAGGGTCACACAGGTAGTAAGTATCTGAGGCCGGATTTGAACTCAGGTCCTATTGACACCAGCACTCTATCCACTGCACCAGTGATGCCAGCCCTTAATTTATTCACTCTTGTTCTTAAATAAATATTTATAAAATAACTACCATGTGCCCAAGACTGTGTTAGGGACTAAAGGTGATACAATGAAGTAGAAGAAACGGTCCCCACCCTGTATGAGTTTAGAAACTAGCCTAGGAGACAAGACATGCATGCAAATAACTTCAATAGAAGACCAGTAACTGCTGGTCAGGCTACATCTGGAATATTTCATTCAGCTCTAAGAGCCTTATTTTAGGAAGGGCACTGACAAACTAAATCTAGAGGAAGGTGATCAGAGCATCTGGAAGGCATCTGGAAAGCATGTCATATGAGGGAATGGCTGAAAGAATTAGGGATGTTTAGCCTAGAAAAGAGAAGACTTGGCATTTGGACAGGATGGGAGGGGAGGTGGGGAAGGACATGATCACTGTCTTCAAATATTTGAAGGGATGTCATGTGGAAGAAGGACCAGGCTTGTTCTATATTGTCCCAGATGGCAAAATTAGTGCCAGTTCGGGGAAGTAAATTTAGACTTATTACAAAGAAGAGCTTTTCACAAATGGAATGGAATGGATTGCCTTGTGAGGTCGTGAGTTTCCCCTAACTAGAGATGTTCACTCAGAAGCTGGCTAACAACCTGTCAGGGATACTATAGAGAGAATTCTTGCATTGGGTGGGAAGTTGAAATAGATGATTTCTAAGGTCTCTTTTAACTCCAGGATTTCATTATGCTAAATAAAGTATGAATGAGAAGGGTAATAGGAGTTAAGGGAATGAAGTGATCACTACAGATGGAATGGTTTGGGGAAGGCTTCATGGAGAAGGTGGGATTGGATTTAAACCTTGCAGGTCCATCAAAATTTTAGTAGGTTGGGTGAAGGCAACACATCCCAGATGGGAACAACAAAGTAAATCAATCAATAAAGAAAAGAAACTGGGAAAGAGCGAGGTGGGTCTCCTGATAGTAAAAGTGAGGTGAAAACAAAACTAAGCTGGTAAATGCCTATAAGTAGGACACACTTTTAAATTTAATCTGCATTATTACCATTTTCTCCATAGCTTTCTTAAATCTAGTCAATCAACAAAACAATAAATCAAGCCCTGATTTGTAGCAACTTGTAAATGCTTACACTGAAAATCAGATAATTGGCAAGCCTTAAGCTGGCTCCAACATACCCCTAGGTGACAGTAAACACTCTTCTTTAAAGAAACACACTTTAAAAATATTTACAAAAGATAGATTACTGATCATAGGATTAGAGCTAGCAAGCCAATAAGGGGTCATTGAGCTGCACCTCTTCATAAGGAAATAGAAGCCTAAAGAGTTGAAAGGACCTGCTTAAGGTTACACAAGTAAGGACAGCTATGTGGCCCAGCAAATAGAGCACTGACCCTAGAGTCAAGAGGACCTGAGTTCAAAATCTGACCTTAGATACTTATTAGCTGTGTGACCCTGGACAAATAACCCCAGTTGTCTCAAAAAAAAAAAAAAGTTTACACAGGTAGAAAGCAACAAAGCCAGGATTCAAAACCCAGTCTTCTACCTCCAAGCCCTACCATCTAGCAGCATTCAGCCCCAATGTCTCATTCTTCTGAGCAGGAATCTTGTTATGTCTACTGGCAACCTACAAAGCTTCTGATATCCCCTGGCTTGACCCTTTGACTTAATTAAAGAATCAGATACACCTGACATTTATTCCAGAAGACTCTCTTATGAAATGAGTTCTACTAAAATGAGATCATAAAGTGGTCTATTCCTCATGGGAGACATGCTGGGCTCAGAATCAGGAGAAGCCTGACTTTAAATCCCGCCTCTAATATTTATTAGTTTTGGGACCATGGTAAAGTCATGGGAGCTCTCTACACCTTCAATTTCCATACCTATGAAATGGGGGTAAGAATAGTACCTATCTCACAGGGCTTTGAGGGAGAATCAGTTGAAATAATGCATTTAAAGCACTTTGCACCCCATTAAACTATATAGAATTCAGCTATATATACCCTAGACCAAGGATTGGCCCACTGTGGGCCGTAACACAAAGTTTAATTTGAGCTTAAAAATTTTAAGTGAGCTTTAAACTCCTCCCAAAACATTCCTTTGTAGAGGAATCACAACCTTTCAGCTAACTCCAGTTTCCATTAGTGGCTGTCCTTGACTTTGACTTTCTACCCTTGCCCCCTCTTCTTTTTGTGTATTGTCTTCCCCCATTAGATTATAAACTCCTTGAGAGCAAGTACTGTCTTTTTTCCTTACTTGTACAGTGCCTGGTATATAATAAGTGCTTAATAAACATTTATTGAATTGAATTAAACTTTATTTAAATAGAGTTGTATTTTAAATTATAGAAAAAACCATTTTTACCTCAAGGACTATACAAAAACAGGAGGGTTGGTTGGATTCGGCCAGTGATGAAGTAGTCTAATGGAAAGGGTTCTGGGGTTGGGAGTCAAAAGACCTGGTTTAATTACTATTAGAGTCATCCTGACCTAGTGGAAAAAAGTGCTTCTTTTGAGATAGAGAACCTGGGTTTGAAGCTGGCTCTGCTACTCCCTGGCCCACTTTGGAAAAGCCATTTAACCTCTATAGGTCTTAATTTCCTCATCTGTAAAACAAGGGGGTTAGAGAAGATTTCTGAGGTCCTTCCCAGCTCTAACACTGTGTGATTACATGATCTTATAACCTTCCCCAATGCAAGTTGACCAAATAGCCTTAGTACCACTAGGTAGAGTTTATGGGGTTCTTGGGTCACTATTCTCTTCCCTAGTGGATGGAACAATATATGGAAAGAGTAAAGGGACATCTACATGAATCTGAGTTGCCCTGAATTCTTTCCAGTCCATGATATATCTACTAATTATCTACCATGAGCTTCCAAATTCAAACTATTTGATTCATTCCTTTAAATACTATTATTTTCAAGAGACCTCTGTTAAAACCCATATTAAGAAGGCTAACACTTGAAGATGGGAAAACTGAGGCCCTAAGAGGTGAAAGGGTCCCAAAGTTAGTAAATGGTAGAGCTTGGAACCCATATCCTTTGACTCAATTCAAGAAGTGTTGATTGAGCATATGTACAAGGCACTGTTCTAGGACCTGGGGATATAAAAATGAAAATGATCATTCACACTTACATATTACTTTCTTTATAAGGTAGGTAGTACAAGCAGGATTATCCCCATTTTGCAGTTGAGAAAACTGAAAGATGAAATAATTTGTTCACAGATGTATAGCTGTCAAGGATCTGAGAAAAGGAAAAGCATTGAGGATTTAAAGTGCCAAGCACTGTGCTGGGGGTAAAAATATAAGCAAAACAAGATATTTCTAGCCCTCAAGTAGCTTAATTTCTAATGGGAGAAGACCACACACAAAAGGGAGATAAGACATCAAAGTCCAGAAAATTAGAAGCAGAGCATGTGAGGAGAGGGGGAATTGAGGGGCTGGCCTGGGCCAATCCCCAAAATGGAAGCCCTGGGAGGAACTCACCAATAGGAAAAAGGCATAGAGAATGGATGTTCTGGGGTGAGGAGGCCTCAGGTACTGAAGGAAGGATTAGAATGCAGATTTCCTGATTCCAGGTCCAGCCCTTTCCCCATTATTTCACTGCCTCTGGATTCCTGGAGCAGGGGATTGGAAGGGTGAGAAGTGGGGCACTGTTGGTTGGTTGTTGTCCTTCATTCTCAAAGAGGACCAAAATAACATGACTAAGTTGGGCTCAGGGTACAGTGTGTCCTACTAGGGCTAATCAGATCAACACAAGCTTGGAAGGCTCTACCATAGGTTAGGCACAAATAGTCCATATGAACATTTGGAGTGGAGATGTCTCTGAATTTGCACATATCACATTTGTTTTGAGCTATTGCAATTCTGCTCTGCTCATAGAGGATAGCACCTTCTTTGATGCTGGCATGCCATGCTGGGTAGTCCTGTGCCAGTGTCTCCCATGTCTCACAATAGGTTCCAAAGTTCTTCGAAAAGACCTTGAGAGTGTCCTTGTATCTCTTCTGACCTACACGTGAGCCCTTGCCTTGTGTGAGTTCTCTGTAAAGTAGTCTTTCAAACAAATGTACTTTTGGCATTTGCACAATGTGTCCAACTCATCTGAGCTGCTTCTCTTTTAGTTCAGATCAAGAAAGGAGCTCATTGTTTGGTATCTTATCTTGTCAGATGATTTTTAGAATGTTCCTAAGACAATTCAAATGTAAGAGATTTAGTTTCCTGGCATGGTGCTGGTATGCTGTCCATGTTTCGCAGACATACAACAAGGAGGTCAGCACAACAGTTCTGTAGACCTTCAGTTTGATAGGCAGTCTAATACCACTTCTCTCCCACACTTTCCTTTGGAGCCTCCCAAACACTGAGCAAATCTCTGGAGATATATGTGTCAACCTTATCATCTATGTGTACATCCCTGGAAAGTATATTGCCAAGGTAAGTGAACTTATTTATCCACAGCATTTAAAATTTCTCCATTAGGAACTCATGGTTCCACTTACGGTTGGTGTAGGCTGGTGGAGAA
Organism: Vombatus ursinus; assembly: GCF_900497805.2. Lineage (NCBI taxonomy): Eukaryota > Metazoa > Chordata > Mammalia > Diprotodontia > Vombatidae > Vombatus > Vombatus ursinus. Next base: position 24,964,759 of record NW_020954579.1, read on the forward strand.
CCTTTATTTTCCTGGTGTTAATTGTTAGGCCCAAATTAGCACAAGCAGCAAAGAATAGATCCATACTTTGTTGTATCTCAGCCTCAGAGGCTGCATTGAGTGCATAATCATCTGCAAATAAAAAGTTACATACCAACTCTCCCTCCACTTCAATCTTGGCTTGAAGCCTTTTTCAAGTTAAATAATTTACCATCAGTGTGATAGATGGCCTTGATGTTGTTTTCATCCTCATTCAGGCATCTAGTAACAGTGCTGAAAATATGCTAAAAAGCATGGGAGCAAATACACAGCCCTGCTTCACTTCCCTGGTGACTGAGAAAGTGAAAGAGCATTGTTCATTATCCAGAACCCAGGCAGGCATGCTGTCATGAAACTGACATATGATACTGATGAACTTCTCGGGGCAACTAAATTTTGCCATAATTTTCCATAATCTCTCATGACTGACAATATCAAAAGTCTTTGTTAGATTGACAAATGTTCTGTACAGACCTCTATTCTACACTTGGCATTCCTCCTGGAGTTGTCAAACAGCAAACACCATATTGACCATTCCTTGGCCCTTTCTGAAGCCACACTGGTTCTCAGGTAGATGACCATCTTCCAGGTGAAGGATATTAAGAAGGACTCTGGCAAGAATCTTGCTAGCAATGACTAAGGGAGAGTCTCTGGGGGAGTATATGGCCCACCTGGAGACTTGGAAAAAACCTAATCTGTCCCATCAAAGCTTATTCCCCACAGCCCTAGAATAGGCAGAAATGTGTAAGGATAGTCTCCAACACCTGTCTACCTGTACTCTTCTGTCTTCACATTTGCTCATCTGACTTTCTTTTTATGCTAAGTACACATAGCTGTTTAAGGTGTGCAAAGTGCTTTACATGCATTATCTTATTTGATCCTCTCTAAGTAAGGTGCAGCAGATATTTACAATTTACAAATGAGGAAACTGAGGCTCAGAGAGGTGAAGTGTCTTGCCCATGGTTCTAGGACTAGTAAGTGTTAGAGGCGGGATTCAAGCCTGGATCTTTCTGACTCAAGGTCTCAGGTCTTACACTTGAACCACTATGACATTTACCAATGAAAGGGATCCATGGTACAACTAAGGTCAACATATTGGCTTATCTAAAAGTCATTTCTATTTCACATGGAGGCACAACATATTGTTCTATTGTAGCAGTTTGCCTATCTAATTATGTTCTTCTTATTAACATGAATTAGTATTCTCTGAACGTACATCAACTAGGGACAAGGAGAAACATCCCTAAAGTAAGGTGAGTGGCAGGAGAAAATCAGAATGGGATTCAATATTTGCTTAAAATAATTCATAAAGTGGGAGACCCTGGTCAAATTCCTTCACTCCACTGGATCTCAGTTTCCTCATCTGTGAAATGAGGGGTTTGGATCAGTGATTCTCCACGTGTGGTCCAGGGATCCCTGAGAATCCCCACGACACTTCCAAGAAGTCCATGAGGTCAAAATTATTAGATTTTTTTAAAAATTTTTAATTCATGGAATAAAACAAGCATTTCCATAACATAGTATAATGAAAAGAGATGATCACACATGAAACTGCAAATCTATTATGTACAATTTGCTATTCCTTTTAAATATATGATTAAGTTATCACATAAATTTCTTTTTTCCTTTTCTTTCTTCCTCCCCCCAATACATTTTCTAATATAGCAAAACATCAATTGATAGAACACACATAAGCAAAAATGCTTTGGGGTCCTCAATAGTTTTTAATAGTATATGGGGGTCCTGAGACCAAAAAACTTAAAAATAATTGGACTAGACAGAATCTAAGATTCCTTTCAGCTCTAAATTTATAAATCTGTGATCCATTTTGTGTCTTACAAGCTTGAAAGTTGGGAAGTTTTGTCTTCTTTTCTAATTAGTTCAATTCACCAAACATTTCTTAAATGTCTACAATATATAAGGTGCTGATACAAAGCCAAAAAAATGAAAGACCCCTCCCTTCAAGGAGCTTACATTCTCTGGTGGGAGATAGATATGAATACATATGTATACATACACATGTGTATGTGTATATATATATAGCCATACACACATAAGCATATATATTATACATATTTATATATATGTTTACTTACTTTATATATGTTGGTATTCATCTTATATAAGTATATACATATATATGCACAATACACATAGACGTATATTCATTTACATATAAAATATATGCATATATACATATGAAAACAAAGTACTTTAGAAAGGGAAACAGCAATGATAACTAGGATGATCAGGAAAGGTCTTCTGTTGGAGGTGGAGTATGTTCTAAGGATGGAAGAACACTTCTTTAAAGATATGGAGGAGGGAAATATGAAGACATGTATGGGACATAGCTAGCAGACTAGTCTGACAAGAACAAAGAAGTCAGAAAGGGTAGAAATATGAAATAAGGCATTCATTATTCTTTCAACAAACATTTATTAGTCTAGATGGTACAGTGGATAGAGCACTGGGCCTTGAGTCAGGAAGATTCATCTTCCTGAGTTCAAATTTGGCCTCAGACACTAGCTGTATGACCCTGGGCAAGTCACTTAACCCTGTTTGCTTTAGTTTCTTCATTTGAGGGAATGAGCTGGAAAAGGAAGCAAACTACTCCAGTATCTTTGCCAAGAAAATTCAAAGTTGGGTCATGAAGATTTAGACATAACTGAAAAGACAGCAACTTATGTACTGGGTGCTGGTGGAATCAAAAATAATTAAAATTGAGTCTGACCTTCAAAGAGCTTTTAGGCGATGAGAAATATCAGAAAATTCTACCAATAACTATAATATAAATCAGAATATAAATGCTTAGCAGAGAGACAAAGTGCTATGAGATCAAATGAAGGAGAGATCCCCTCTAGCTAGGGCAGCTCAGGGCAGGCTTTTTGGAGGAACTAGCCTTTGAACTAGGGATCCCCTTCTGTTTCTCTTTGATGTCAGGTTCAGAAGCAATCTTCTTAGGCAAAGAAGCGACAGAAGACCCCCTTCCCCTGACCCCTTTGTTCAGTCCTCAGTGGAAACAAAGGCCAGTTGGTCAGTATCTTCATGTCCACGAAACTAGCTGCAAGGCAGCTCCCGCCCCGCATGTGTGCCAAGGAACAGGAAGGCCGTCATTTATGGACTCTCTCAGGAAGCCGTTGTTGAAAGCAGACCCACAGGGAGCCGAGGATGGTGACTCACAACTTCTAGCCTTCTTTCTCCAAACCAGTCACATAAACTTTTCCGACTTATTGAAGTCTTATAGAAATAGTTCTTCATGGGAAAATATCAAGGAAAATGGAACTGGAGCCAACTGGGAAGCTGTGCTCTTAGCCTTCAGTCCTTTTTGAGTTTCTCTCTTTTTTTCTTCTCCCCCTGCAATTCCTTTAAAAAAAATTTTTTTTTCATCATTGACTTTGTTACAGTTTCTAGTCCTTTTTCTCCCCCTTACGGCACAGGACTTCTGTAAATGTTTTTGTCCTTTGTTCTACTTGCTTCTGCTTTTGAAGTTGGTTGTGATGTCTGTTCAGTAGGGCCTTTCTGATCAGTCTTCCCTTTACCTATGCACCCTCTTTCCAGGTATCAAAAACGAGGGCAGCTGGGACTGAAAGGCCTCTCATTAGAGGGAGGCGGGCCCTGCTCTGCTACCAGCCACAGGAGGAGGAGGCAAAGCTGACTCCAGGAATGACCAACGTGGAGAAGAAAGAGGCAGAGGTGAGAGAATGACACAGCTTTGTGCAGACAGAAGCACAGGGTACAAACCTCTCTCTACCTCTCTCTAAATGGCTCCACTTTAGCACTGAACACTTTTCTTAGCAACAGACTATCAGGAATAGTCTCACAGAGACTATATGGTTAGAGAATTGTGCTACTGAATCCAAAGACCAGCAAGCACACTAAGAATTGATCAAAGGAAGCCATTAGTATAGGTTATCTTCCCATTTCACAGCTGGGTAACTGGAGGCATAACAGCAAAAAACAAAACAAAAAAACAAAAAAAACCTCAGAGCTTATGGCAGGTAGTCAGACTTTATCCTTTGTCAAGGGTAAAATCCTGGATACTCTCTCTCCTTGCCTCTTTTTATTGGAAACAATACCTCTATTTAAGGCAAAGTTTAGCTGCTGCTTCTTAGGTAAAGACCTTTTCTGTTTCCTTCAAATGTTAGCAATCCCTCTTCCAAATTAACTTTGTGATTATTTTCTATCTATTTTGTATTTTTTATCTGTTTACCTATAGTCTAACCTCACCTCTCTATTTTACAGATGAGGAAACTGAGGATCAGAGAATAGAAGTGGCTTACCCAAGATGACATGAGTGGCAAAGCTAGGTTTTGAACCCTGGTCTTCTAACTTGAGTTCTCTCTTCATTAGGGAAGCAAGTCAGCCTAGCTAAATTAGAAAGGCACCTTGAGGGAGAGACAAGAGGCAGCATGTGCTGAGCAAGTCAAATAACTATCATCACCTTTACCACCATTTCTCCTGGGACCCCAATAGACAGACCAAGATACTGAATCCCAAAGTTTTAAAAATAGCAATGCCCCCCAAGCCACCAGATCTGCCTCCAGTCCAACTCCCATAGCTATCATTGAGGGGAGAAATCACTGTAGAGAGAGAGCCCACAATCCTCATCACCATCAGAAACAACTAATGACCAATTGCTACCAACAGGCAGAAAGGCACAGGAGCCCTGGAATTGGACGTACCTCCCAGAACACCAATCCTGCTTCTAACCCCCTCTCACTTCCGTTACCTGGGGAAGCAACTGCTGTAGAGAAGGGGCCAGCCATCCCCATCAATTGTCAATCAACTGCCACATACGGGGCAGGCAAGATAGCCTAGCTGAAGCAGCAAGGCATCCTGAAAGATAGGAGGCAGCATACATAATATCATATTGTATCACATCATGTCATGTCATGTCATGTCATGTCATGTCATGTCATGTCATATCACATCACATCACATCATCTCATACAATATCATACCATATTATATCACACCGTATCAGTCAGGCAAGTCACACCATCATTACCCTGACCACCACTGATGTAGATACCCTAGGAGCTTGAATTTAAGAGTCTTGAGAGCATCAGTGCTTCCAGCTCAGTCCCTTCAGCCATCATCCTGGGAAGTATCCCCTATGGAGATGTAGTCTGGCAACTGCTTCCACAGGTGCTCCAACCTAAAGAAAAGAAAATTCTGTCCCCAAAGTCCTTGGCACTGTCAAACAGTTCTGTATCAGAAAATGACATGATTTTATCAATAGGAATGATGCTAACCGGGAGGCATTACCACTGCTGCTGATTTGCTACAGCACCCCAAGGACCACTGGGACCTTTCCAAGTTGGAATCTTACATATGTTTTGTCTTCTCCGTTAGAATGTGAGTTTCTTGAAAGCAGAGCCTGTCTTACTTTCAATTTGTATCCTCAATGCTTTGCATAGTGCTTTGCACATAGTAAGCACTTAATAAATGATTTATTCAGTCATCCAACCATTCATTCATGCATTCTTGGGTGAGAAGAGAGTTTCTCCCTCTCTTTTTCCTCAAATCCTTAACCCTGTAATCAGAAATATTGGGCAAATAGGAGGCAATGCATCTACTTGGAACCAGAGAGACACACAGAGACACACAGACATAGACATATACAGAAAGATCTAGAGGGAAGAAGTAATTTTAAGTACTATGACCCCTTGTACTTGCCCTCATTCACTTACTAGCTGTGTGATCCTGGGCAAGTCACTTAACCCTGTTTGCCTCAGTTTCCTCATCTGTCAAATGAACTGGAGAAGGAAATGGCAAACTACTCCAGTATCTTTGGCAAGAAAATCCCACAGTTGGACATGACTGAAATGACTGAATAATGACAGTAACCAGAAAAGAATACCATCTATGGGCTCAAGAAAGGACTTCTAATAACTAGGAGTTGTGATTTCCCTTTTACCACACATGCGCTTATAAGTGTGCCTAACCACCATTGTACTCTAGGTATTGTTATATACTAGGCTCTTATATACTGCTCTAGTACCCTTCTCTAAAAGATAATTGAGGTTATCTGGAAATATTGAGGTCTCCACCTATTACAGTTTTGATATTTATCTCTTCTTATAATTTGATAATATTTTCTCTAAGTACTTGGATGCTATGTAACTTGGTGTCTATATACTAAATATTGACATTATTTCATTATCTCTGATGCCTTTTCCTTGCTCATTTCCTTTAACCATGCATTTTTAACTCTTGTTTTATGTGAAATCATGATTGCTACCTCTACTTTTTTGAATTCCCTTGAATCACAAACAATACATTTTGTTCCAGTCCTTCATTTTAACTATGTGTGAATCTTCAGATTTCAAATGCATTTCTGATAACAATTCTAACACACAACACATTATTTTCCAGATATTTTTATCACCTTACAGAGCCTGTCTTCCCGTATTCTCTCCAAAAATTGTCATTCTCCTTTTTAGTAATTGTTGCCAATCTAATGGGGGTGAGGTGGAACCTCAGAGTTTTCATTTTTCTTGTTAATAGTAACTTGGGGAATTTTTTCAAATAGTTAATGATATCTTGGATCTGAGAGACTAGGAGTCCAGGCCGGATGTCACAGCCTGAGGCCCTGAGGAGCAAAGGTCCCTCGACAACAGCCCAGCAGAAACTAGGACTGATGGCTTCCTACTTGCCTTTGGTGGAACTGAGGCTATGTAGGAACTGAACTAAGCTCATGCTCCCAGGTTAGATCAGACTCCCCTCACTGCACCTAGAATAGAAAAGAATAAAGAAAAAGCAAAAGACTCATGTTTACTTTTTGGGTGAAGGGAAGGAGGTGGCATATGGCCTCAGGAGAAGAAGGTGACCCTAAGGTCTTTCTCCACTTACCTCATTATGTGAGTGAAGAAGTCAACTTCACCTCAGATATAAATGCCACAAAAGGCCAAAGTAGGTACTGAGTCAGGATGCTTTAAAGACACTTCTAAGGGGTAACTAGGTGGCACAGTGGATAGAGCTCTGGCCTTGGAGTCAGGAGGACCTGAGTTCAAATGTGGTCTCAGACACTTGACACTTACTAGCTGTGTGACCCTGGTCAAGTCGCTTAACCCCGATTGCCTCACCAAAAAGCAAAAAAAAAAAAAAAAGACAATTCTAGTCCTGACTATTCAGCCAATGGGAAAAGACTGCTCCCAAACCATGAGATAGTCCAACAACGATGTCCACAGATGCTCTAGCCCTCACTGGATTCTCCCAGAAGCAGATCCCTAGAATCTTCTATGTGGATGATAGCATCTTAGCAAACTGATGGTGTCTGCAAATTCACCCTGCTACAATTTGAAGAAATTTTCTATTGTTTCTATAATTTGTTAATTGATCCACTAATTCTTTTTAAAATTTTTTATTAATTTATTTTGAACTTAAATACACACTAAGAAAAGAAAAAGAAATATAAACTTATATACAAAATAAGGAAAGAAAAAACAGCATTGCCCTATGCACTATGGAATGTAAGAGAGGATTGAAAATACACAACAATAAATTTCCACTTTAAGAAAGCCTATATAATAAATACTATGCATTGTGTTTAGAGCCATCCATCTTTTCTTTGTTTCCTTGTTTTCTTTTGTTCTCTGTTGTGTACTTCTTTGTTCTTTTTTCTCCTTTCCTCACTCCCTTCCCCAAGAAGGCTACAATTAAGCGTGGAGGTATATATCTATATCTATATATCTATACACATATATATATACACATACACATATACACCCAAACATATGTACATGCATATACAAATACATACTTGCATGTATATATATACTTAGAATCTATAATCATACTCTTATTCAGACATATACATTTATATGCATCTCTGTAAGACCGTGCTATACCTGTTTGTCCTCTTTTTCTCTGGGGATGGATAACATTTTCCTTCATGAGTCCAGGTCTTTCTATATTTTTCTAAGTCTACCAACTCATCATTTCTTACACCACAGCAATATTCCAACCTTATACTATCTAGCTAATTTTAAATAGTCTAAAACAATATTAATATGACTGACATACAGTGTAGTTTCTCTTTTTCTCTTTTGATCAAATCTATTTTAACTTTAACTTTGTCTGAGATCATGATTACTACTCTTGCTTTTTTTCTCCTGTTAAATTTTACTCCTGATCTTTACTTTATGTTTGTGTGCATTTCTTAGTTCCTCTTCCTTCTGATTCCTCTACTTTACTTCTACCTTCTACCTTGCCCTCCTATTACTTAACCTACCTACACTCCAAAGATCCCTCCCTCATCCTCTCCCCTCCCCACCCTTTCCCCTTAGCCTCTTGTTTTTATCTGAATTTAGAAGACTTGCCTCTTTATCCCATTCCTGTTAATCTTGACACTCTTCTATAACCTGCCCTTTGTCCTATTCCCTCACCCTCTTATTTCTTTATAAATTTAGAAGACTGTTATTCCCTTCTAAGTATATGTTTTTCTGTCTTTAACTCAGATCTGATGTGAGTAGGGTTTTCTCTAAAAGTCTCTCCCTTATCCTCTCCCCACTCCCTATCCCCTTTGCCTTTTATTTCCTTCTGAATTTGGAAGACTTTATTCCCTTCTACATATATATATATATATACATATATATATATACACATACACACACACACACACACACACACACACACATATATATATATATATATATATAGTTTCCTCTTTAACCCATTCCCAATTAGAGTAGGGTTCCAGAACTACCAATCCTCCTCCTTCATCTAATTCCTTTGTGTCAGTTCTTCCTCTCACACCTCATTTGTATAAGATAACTACTGTTTTTATCTTTCTCTAAGTAGTTTTATTTTTTTAGAATCACATCATACTCAGCTCTACTCCAATCTTTCCCTCGAACTACTCAATTACTAATAACAATCTTAGAAATATATTTTACATTTCCTGATATAAAAAGTAAACAGTTTGTCCTTATGAATCCCTTGTAATCAGTCTTTGTTGTGTACCTTTTATTTCTCTTGGATCTTGTAAGTCAAGTTTTCTATTAAGTTCAGAGTTTTTTTGGCAACAAAATTCTGAAAGTCTGGCAGTTCATTGAATGTCCATTGTTTTTCATTGAGGATTATGCTTAACTTTGCTGGGTATAATATTTTTGGCTGCAAACCCAGTTTCTTTGCTTTTCAATATATAATATTCCAATATCTGTGGTTTTTTAGTGTCACTGCTGCTAAGTCTTGTGTGATTCTAATTGTTGTTCTGCCATATTTTAATTTTTTTTCTTGTTGCTCATAATAGGAGAAAACTCCTTGAGCTGGGGATTTTTGAATTTGGCTGATATTCCTGTAGGTTTTCCTCATAGGATCCTTTTCAGGTGATGATTGGTGGATTTTTTCTATTTCTACTTTCCCCACATTGTAACACTTCAGAACAATTTTCTTTAATTATTTCTTGTATTATTGTATCTTTTTTTTTTGATAATAGCTTTCAGATAGTCTGATTATTCTTATGTTTTCTCTTCTTGGTCTGTTCTCCAGATCAGCTGTTTTTCTTATGAGATTTTTCACATTCTCTTTTATTTCTTCATTCTTTATATTTTGTTTTATTATTTCTTGGTCTCTTATAACTTTTCTGGCTTCCCCTTGCCCAACCTTAATTTTCAAGGAGTCATTTTCTTCCTTAAGATTCTGGATCTCCTTTACCAGTCAGCTGACTTTCTTTTCATAAAGTTTTTCTTGGATTGTTCTTTTTTTTTTTTCAAAACAATTTTTCCCTCAATCTCACTCCTATGATTTTTAAATCTTTTTTTAGTTCTTCTATGAATTCTTTTTTGGCAGGTGACCATCTGATGTTACTCTTTTTGGGGAGGAGAGGCTTTTTTTTTTGCTTCAGTATCCTCTTCTGAAGATGAACCCTAGTCTTCTCTATTCCCACAGTAACTTTCTATAGTTGGGTTCTTTCTCCTTTGCTCACTTAAAAAATATCTTATTATTGTCATCACCTCTAGTTCTGAGGTATGGAGGAGGGGATGGTGCCTCTGGCTGCAGATCCTCCTTGAGTTATCCCCTCCGGCCTGGAACCAAAACCAAGAACCTCCACCCTCCATGGCCAGCAGCATTCCCACCCACTGTTTCTGCTCTTACCAGGTATTTGTTGGTTCCTTCTTGCACAGGGCCATGTCTCATCTCGGCAGCATAACTGGGGCTGGTGTCCCTTATCAGTAGAGGTTCCCTCAATCTTCCCCCACTCAGATGCCCAACTCCCCATACTGGCTAGGAGGTGAAAATTCCTGTGGCTGGGGCCAAGGCTACCTCCCAATCCAGATAGCCCTAGGACTCACCATTTGCTATTTCAGCAGAACATGCCTAGAGATGTTTACACTTCAGAGGCAACAAACCTTAGTCCTGGGATTTTTCTTCAGATCTTCTCTGGTTGTCCCAGGAGGACTACTGTTCTGCTTCAACTCTTGTTTATTTTTACTGCTCTACATTCAGTCTGAGGTGCTATTTTGTCTTGTTTGTGGGGGGAAATCTGGAGACCTTGGAATTTTCTGACCTGTTCTGCCATCCTTCCAGAATACTCTCCTTGATCCACTAATTCTTTAGGATTAAACTATTTAGTTAGCATTTACATTCAAATTCTTTTTTCAAATGCTTTTTATTGACTATAATTTCATTGCATGCTTTCAGTAGTGTTTGTTTAATCTTTTTGCATTTGTTTATAAGGTTTTTCTGTACCCTTTTACATGGTGAACTTTTTAAAGATGTTATTTAAAACTGAGAAATATGTAAATTCCTTTCCTTTCCCATTCAGTAATCATCAGAGATCTATCACATCTAAATTTTGTAAAATTCTATTTAGGTTGTTAACTTTTTTCTTTTCTTTTCTTTTTTGTTAGTTTTCTCTAGACCTAAAATTTACACATTGAGATTATCAAGTATTATAATTTTGTTGGCTTCTCCCTGTAAGACTATCAATTTTTCCATATATGTATATATGGAAAAATTGAAACAAAATATCAGTACTATATATATGAACATATAGTATTGCTATTTCATTATGTATGATACATTTAAGCACATTATAGTTTACTTTCCTAAAGACAAAAAAGACTTTAAGTATGTCTGTTTTTATTGCGTCTTGTCTAAGATGGTTACTACCCTTCCTTTTTTGAGTGTGTTTGAAGTGTAATAAATTCTGCTCCGATCTCTCATTTAAATTGTGGTGAATCTTCATATTTCAGGTATATTTCTCATAAAAATACTGTTGGACTTTGCCTTCTAATCCTTTTGACTACCCTATTCCTTTATATCCATGAGATCATTTCATTCACATTCTTGGTTATTATTAATTATGTATTTCCTGCCTTTATATTCTCATGTTTTCCCCTTCTCATTCTTCCCTGCATTCCTCTGGAGAAAGAAGAATGTGAGGAAACAGAAAGAATGGAATTAACATTCAGAATCTGTAATGGAAGTAGTCTACTTCCACTCTACTGCCCCTCCTTTCTTCACCTCTCCCAGACCTGATCACTGGTTCTTACTCATCCTTTCCTCTTAATCCCCTCTTACAATTCAGTTTCCAAAATTGAAATTTGTTTTGCTTGTGACTATTCTCCTATCAAATCTAGTCTCTCTCTTAAACTTTCTCTCACTGTCCCAGCAAGTTTACCTGGTCTGTTTATATATTTCCATGCCAAACTCTGTCTCTCTCTCTGTCTTTCTCTCTGTCTCTCTCACACTGTGTGTGTGTGTGTGTGTGTGTGTGTGTGTGTGTGTGTGCTCTGTCTAGTTTAGATAAGCACAGTAGATAAAACATTGGGTGCCTGGAGTCAGGAACACTTGAGTTCCAATCCAATCTCAGACACTTACTAGATGTGTGATCCTAAGCAAGTCAGTTAACCTCAATTTTTTCAACTGTAAAAATGGGGATAATTAATATCATCTACCTTATAGGGTTGTTGTGAGGATCAATTGAAAAAGTATTTAGCACAATGCTTGGCACATCGTAAGTGCTATACTTATTCCCTTTCTCCATTCAAAGTTCATTTTTTCCCTATAGAATTATACTCAGTCTTTCAGAGTAAGTCATTCTTGTTTTTGAACCTTCATCTTTTATTTTTGGAATATATTACATTTCAAGATTTTCTCTTCTTTCTAGTACTTGAAGTAATTTTGTATGATTCTGGCTGTGGTTCTTTGATACTTGGACTCTTTCTGGCTGTATTTTTTTCTTTGACTTAGGAGCTCTAGATTCTGGCTATGACACTTTGGGAAGTTTTCAGTTTAGAATTCTTATAGGAGATTCTTCCTATTTTTTAATTTTGCCTTCTGGTTTCAATATATCTGAGCAGTTTTCTTTATAATATCTTGACATACAATGTTCATATTTTTTGTTTGGTTATGGTTTTTTGCAAGTCTTATGATTCTTAAATTATCACTCATTTCTACTTGCCTTTGAAAGTATGCACACAAACACACACATATGTGTGTGTATATATATATCTATATATCTCTATATATATACAGATATATGCTACATTTTCTTCTTTTTTAAGTTTTGATTTTATACTTATATTTCCTGTCTCCTAGAATCATTGAATTCTAATCTATTACTTTGAAAAGCTTTTCTGCCTTTTGTTTTAAGCTATATGTTCTCTTTCCAATTTTTTTCCCTCAGGAGATTGTTTCATTTTTAATTCTTGCTTCTCTAGGAATTCTTCATCCAGGAATTCTTACAGTCTTTTTGGTCATGACATTATTTTTCTCTGAGGCTCTTCTTGAAGTTGTTATGGAAGTACTCTTTTTTATGCTAGTATTTCTTTATTACTTTCAGTATATTCTTCTGTTTGCCAATATCTTTAGCCTCAGTTTCAGGTTTGGGCCTTCATGTCAAGGCCAGAGTCCACCCTTCCTGTACTCTCACTATGGTGATTGGTACTTGTTTGGTCTTGCCCTTAATTTCCTTGGCTCTTGGATTCCACTTCATCTATCACATCTCTGCTCAGATCATTGGCAGATGCCAGGTATCTCTGGATCATCCTGGTGCTATGGTCTTCATCCCATGAAACATCTTGGTCAGAGTGATGTGAATTTCTTTCACCTTAACTATCTGTGATCAGAGCAATGTGGGGCTCCAATGCTCCCCCCTAGAATTTCTCCAACAGAATACTCTGAGCTCGGATCCCCTGGGAAGAGCACTATAAGCTTCAGGTGCACTTCTAGAGTATTTCCCATCAAAGCACTGGAAGACTTCTGACTGTTTACCTCTACTCAGACTTGCTTCCCTGGTGAGATTCCTCTCCCACCACCCTCAGGCTTCTGGTTGGCTTTTTGTACATTCCTGGATAGGATGAAGGTCCTTGCTATTGGATTTCTTGATCATTATTCAAGCTGTTGCACTTTTTAGATCTTTGCTGGATAACATGTGCAGAGTTTGTCTCCTCTATGACCCGTTATGTCACTATCTTGACTGGAAGATCCACTATACATGTTGAATATCAAGTTCCATGTCAGTAAGTGTGTGAACTGAATGGCACAGTGAGAAGGTAAAAATTCTTTAGCTATTGGAGAGTCGAAATTAAAGATAAGAAAGAACATTGGTAAAGTAAGGCAACTCCTATGTAATAGAAAGAGCACTGGATTTGGAATTCAAAGGCTTAGGTTCAAATTGTGGCTTTGCCACTTCCTAGTTCTATGACCTTAGACAAATCACTTACCTTCTATGGGCAGGTTTTGTCACCTATAATCTGGCACATCGTTTGGCACATTAACAATTCACTCAATGTACCATCTTTCATATTTGAAGATATTCTATTGACACACCAAGCATGTGCTTGCACTTGAGTTATTCATTTCTACTTATGTCTACTTTCTCATGTTACTCCTAGAATCATAAAATCTGAGCTGGAAGAAACCATAGAGATCATCGAATCTGATGCCTACCTGTAGTATGAATCCTCTCTATGATACCCCTGAAAAGTGGACATCCAGTATCCAGTGCTTCTCTATTATTCAGTTTAGTCATTTTTCAACTGTGTCCAGCTCTTTGTGACCCCATTTGGGGTCATTTAATCACCAATGCCAATTGGCAAGTCACGTGTGACTGATAGTCTGTTTTTTCTTTTTTTTTCAATATTGTTCTGAACTTAATAAATAAAACAAGCATTTCCATAACATAGTAGAATAGAAAAATAAGATGATTGCATGTGAAACTGCAAAGCTAATATGTATAACTTGCTATTTCTTTTATATTTATATTAAGATTATCATGTAACTTTCTTTTTTCCCCTTTTTTCCTTCACTCTCCTACTACCCCCACCCTAGAGATGGCTATCATTAAACACAAATATATATACATACGCATATATATGTACATATATAAAATCATTAATCATTCTATATATAATTCCATTTATCAGTTCTTTCTCTGGATGTAGATAGTGTCTTCTTTCATAGGTCCTTTATAATTTATTCGGCCATTTTTAATAGTCAAAATGATTTAGTAGCTCGAAGTTGTATTTAAAACAATATCGTTGTTACTGTATACAATGTTCGCTTGGCTCTGCTCATTTTGATCTTCATTATTTCATGCAAATCTATCCATATTTTTCTAAGATTATTGAGCTTGTCATTTCTGATAGCACAGCAGTATTCTACTACTATCATATACCATAACTTATTCAGCCATTCCACAAATGATGGGCATCCTCACAACCACAAAGAGAGCTACTATAAATATTTTAAAACATATAAGTTCTTTTCCTTTTTCCCTAACCATCTTTCGAAATGGACCTAGTAGTGGTATTGACTATATGAACAAAATTATAAAAAAAACTTTTCTATAAATAAAGCCAGATTTAAGTAATTGGAGAAATATTAATTGTTCATGAGTAGGCAGGGCTAATATAATATAATAGCTAAAACAATTTTACCTAAACTAATTTGTCAATGACATACCAATTAAATTATCAAAATTTATTTTACTGAGTTAGAAAAAAATAACAAAATTCACTTGGAAGAATAGAAGGTCAAGAATATCAGAGATAAAAAAAGAAAAAAAAAGAATATCAAAGTTAGGGCAGTTAGGTGGTGCAGTGGATAGAACACTGGCCCTGGAGTCAGGAGGACCTGAGTTCAAATCTGGTCTCAGACCAGACACTTGACACTTACTAGCTGTGTGACCCTGGGTAAGTCACTTAACCCCAATTGCCATGCATAGAAAAAAAAAAGAATGTCAAAGGAATTGGCTGATGGTCTTGATGCGAAAAATGGACATCCAGTCTCCTTATTATTAAGTTCAGTCATTTTTTAGTTATGTCTGACTCTTTGTGACCCCAATTGGTGTTTTTGTGGCAAAGATACTGGAATGGTTTGCCATTTCCTTCTCCAGCTCATTTACTCAGATGAGGAAACTAAGGCAAACAGGGTTAAGTGACTTGCCCAGGGTCACATAGTTAGTAAGTGTCTGAGGCCAGATTTGAACTCAGGAAGAAGAGACTTCCTGACTTCAGGCCTAGTACTCTAGCACCACCTAGCTGCTCAAGAGAGAGAGAGAGAGAGAGAGAGAGAGAGAGAGAGAGAGAGAGAGAGAGAGAGAGAGAGGGAGAGATTGAGAGATTAAGTGACTGGTCCATGGTCCCACAGCTAGTATGTTTTAAAGGAAGGGCTTGAAGATTCCAGGTCTTCCTAACTCTAAAACCCAACCTTTATACACTACACCATGCTGTCTTTCCCTGTGTTTGCTAGTAGGGGAAAAATAATGGGATTCCAAAAGTTTAATATGTCCCACGGCACTTTACAATTCATGAAGAGCTTATAGTCTAATGGAGGGAGATGGTAAGTAAGAGTGTGGAAATGACTTCAGAACAGTAACAGAATAGCTTTCAAGTTTTGTATGATCATCAATGGATAGAGCAGAAACAATATGAGATTGGGGAGCAAAGATAGTTTCAGGGGTTGAATAATTTTCTTCTGATAACTCTGTAGAGTTATTTATTCTAATAGAAGAGAAGAAATGTAAAACTCTCCACTACAAAACTCTCAAGTGCAGCTGAACCAGATTAAAATGTAATTGGGAAATGTTTAACAAAATAAATAACAATACAGTACAACACAGATAATGTTAATTTGTGGTTTTCCAAGTCAATATGTGGCCCCAAGGATCCATTTCTATTCGAGTTTGACACCACTGCTCCAGAGATATACTGAACAGGAATCACAGAATGGAAGAGTGGAAAGTACCTCAGAGGTTATCTAGTCTAACCCATCATTGAAAGAAAATTCCCTCTCGTGCAGGCAAAGTAGACATTCAATCTTTGCTTGAAGACTTGAAGTAAGATTCCACTTTAATGAAAACTCTACTTTTGGGTAGCTTGAATTATTAGGAAATTCTTCTTTACTTCAAGCCTAAATTTGCCTCTACCACTTCCTCCTCTTACTATAAGTCATGAAATCATTTAGGACTTAATGAATAAGGTGTGAGATGTTGGGCTATACCTAGTTCTTGCTGGACTGCTTCCTAGCAGTTTTTGTTGAAGTCCTTAACTCCTGTAGCTAGGGTACCTCACACATTTCTTTCAGCTGGTAGATATGAGTGGAAATTTGATTGTCTCTATCTTCTCAATTTATTTGATATAAATCTTGGGATGTAGTCTCAAATAATGTAAGGTTGATATGTTAAGAGTATTGACATCCAGTGATCCCTTTACAAAGTTTGGACACCTTTCCTTTTGTGAATTGGAAGATGCAACCCTATTGACTGATGGAAGATTGCCATGATCCCTAAGAGACAATTTTAGAGCTTGACAGTTCAAAATAGGACTAGCCATGAGTAGCTTGTGGAGAGACTTTTATAGAGGAGGGGGAAGAGATTTTTATTTCTTCTAATCTCCCCCATTGACCATGCCTCTGGTATCTGCTAGTAGAGCTATTCACCCAGAAGGCTGTTGGAGAGGCAGTTGAAGAGAATTCAAGGCATAGTTGTGGGAGCAGAGACACACACCACAAACACACATATGCAAAGTAGAGAACTAGCTATGGACTCAAGAGACATCTTGCTTTGGCACTTGAAAGTCATGCTATGCAGTGGAGTAGAACCCATGCATCCTGATGGGCAACTCTCCTCCCCACTCCTAGCAGAGATGCTTCATCCAAGAAGATACTTGGCCAGGATTTCACAAGACAGCAAAGACTTCCAGATCTTGCAGTACAAAAGCAGTGATTATCCTTGCGCTTGAGCTTGTCTTCCCCATATGTGTCTCCTACACCCATTATACCCTGAATGTGTGCCTACTCTTTCCAGGGATGCTATGTGTATTTGTAGATTTATGAGGAAGAATGTTTTATAGCCACTTTTCTTACTATACCATCTTTGTATATACCTTTGCTAAGAGCTAATTGTGTCTGCTGTTGATGGAAAGGGAAGGGAAGGGAAGGGAAAGAGAATAAGCATTTACATAGCACCTACTGTGTGCCAGTCACTGTGCTAAATGCTTTACAAATATATCTCATTTGGTCCTCACAGCAACCCTATGAGGTAGATGCTGTTATCATTCCCATTTTACAGTTGTGGAAACTGAGGCAAAGGTTAACTCACTTACTAGCGTGCCACCTTGGGCAAATCACTTAACCTCTGTTTGCTTCAGTTTCCTCATCTGTAAAATGGGGATGATAGCAGCACTTACCTCCCAGGATTGTAAGGATCAAATAGATAACAATTGTAATGTTAGTTATTCTTATTATTATTGTGAAGGGTCACACAGTGAGTAAGTGTCTGAAGTCAGATTTGAACTGAGGTCTTCCTGATTCCAGACCCAGCACCTTATTCACTGTAGGGGCACCTCACACTGGTGAGGGCTTATAAGCAATAGTATTAGCCAACTTTTGTGAACCCAGACTCCAAGTACAAGTGCAGGCACCAGAGCCACTGGCTGACATAATCTCATTTGTCTCTGACCCTCCGGAGCCAGGACAAAAGCATCTTTCTATGTCTGGCACTAGAGGCTGAATTGTTCTCTCCCTTGCCCCAGCCCTTTTAAACGATTCCCCATCTTCTCAACTTCATTCCTGGACTAGAGTTGCAGCTTGTCCACTGTTATTATCATTGTGAAATGAACACAGAGAGAGACAACCCTTTCACCTGGGGGCCTATTTGGGGGTGAGGAGTGTGAAGGGCGGTGGGGATGACAACATGGGAGGGGACGGAAACCCCCACAGTTTTATAAAAACATGCCAGCACCAAGGCCTTTCCTCTTCCTCAGTGGTGGTCTTGGAGAGGACATAATGAGCTTCTGCCTGATCAACCAGGGATGGGGGAGGGGAGAGGGCCATAAAAGACCTAGACCATCAAAAAAGGAAGAAGCCTTTCAACACCATCTGATATCTCCACTGAAGAAGGCCTTTATCGAGTTAAAAAAATTCTCACTGAACAATATGGAGTACCCCAGAACCCAGCATTTCTGCTCTAATTCCTCTGAAGGGAAACTACAAAGGTCTCTGATGTTTCATCTTTCAGACTGTTTTTTAGAGGAACTTTTTTCCCCCTCCTCCTCCTCCCCCACTTCCCCGTGAACTCTCTTCTCCATTTCTTTTCCTTGCTGAAGCTGCAGATGTACATTATGCTAGTGTGAAAAAAGCTAATTAAATGGTGGCAGCTCGGCGGGAGGCAGGAAGGGCCATGGAGCACACGGGGATGATTGATACACACTGTCACGGGCTCTGCTGGGTGTCATAACTTAGTGACAAATAAAGGATTACAGCAGCCCGAAGTGACTCTCTCGGTCATTGTTAGCCACACATCAAAGCATCCCTGAGTCTTAGTACTCGGAATGGGGTGTTGGGACAGGAGGGCTTACAGTTTAGAGATTCTCTGTGTAGAACCAAAAAGGGGGTGGGGGTGGAGGGGAGAGGAGCCAAGAAAACCACAATGTATTAGTGAGATTAATAACAACAACGACAACAAAAGCAATAATGATGGCTGTTAGGCTCTTAGAACAAGCGCTTCGTCACAAACTCTGGAGATTTTGTGTGATTTGTCTTAAGTCTAAGCCAAGCAGGGGGCCAGTTTGTTATAGATTATATGGAAACCTGTTGTTGTTATTGTTTTTGGAAAGGTGGGGAAGAGAAAAAAAAGCTACTCACTGGAGCAGCAGGGAGTGAGCTCCAAGAGAAGACAAACAGTTTTAAGATACCCCCAGAGGGGTTGGGAGGTGGCTAAGGGGATCCCAATGGAGTAGTTTTAGATGAATGTTCCTAAACAATTGGAATCATAAAAGGATTGGCTCAGATCACCTTATCTCCGAGGTACACAGATACCCCTACCCTCATATCCAGAGTTTGTTTTTCTTGGGGAATTTACCTGAACCGGGGCATTAAAATGTGAAGTCAGTTTGGAGTAGCTATGTGCTATTGTTTGTAATGCTAATGGGTTCTCTTTGGAAGGGTCTAGCCCCTTTGGAACATGCTGGTTGTGATCTAGGATAAGATGAAACACCAGAATGACAAATGTATTTTCACAGGCGGCACCAATTCTGCCCTGGCAATTTGGAGTCTGTGTGAGCCTTTGTATGCAGAGAAACCACGGCAACCATTACAGAAGTGCTCTTTCACCTGTAGCTTGTAGTTATACACACATTCAACTGCATACAGGATGTACACACCACTGGAGGACTTGGGGGAAAGGAAATGGCCCTGGGCAATTGGAGGTGTAGACTGTATCCCTAGCTTCCTTCAAGATGCTGCTTACATGCTATGTCATCTGGGTCAATATCATCAGAGTGGGGAAAAGAAGGAATATTGCCAGCAGTGTGTATTTTGGACCACATGGAAGGTAGAAAAAAAAACATATGAGGAGTTCAGAAAATAGATCACAACCTGGAATGAAGACATAATGTAATAATGACAGGGGACTTCAATTACTTGACCATAATTAATAATAGCACATTTTGAGGTTTACAGAACACTTTTTATCTAATTTGGACTTTATTACAATAACTGTGTAAGGTAATTACTACAAGTACTTTGATTCCCATTTTATAGTTGTGGAAAGTAAGGCTTGGAAAAATCAATTGACTTGCTCATGGTCATATAGCGAGTAAGAAGGAAGGATTTGAACCCAAATCTTCATGGCTCCAAATCTAGCAATCAATGCAATGTGTTATACTGATTGAGTGCTGTCTTTGCCAAAAGAAGATAATCTAACATTTTTGTATAATTAAATGATAAATCCATTCTTGAAAACTTGGAGCAGTCAACAATTAGATCTACTATTATAGACCTGAATATTATCAAGAATCTGGAACTTGTTATTCAAGTAGAAACAATTGGAATCCTGGAAGACAGCAATTTCAACTTAGAATTTGAGAGAGAGAAGGGAAGGAAATCAGATAGTCTGATATGCATCCTAAATTTAGAGAGAATGGATTGCCAGGAATCCAGAGAAAAGCTAGGTAGTATCCCATGAATACTAGGATAGAATAGAAAACTTTTAAGAATAAAATTATGAAGCCACAAAACCGATTCTGATTAGGAGGAGAAGGAGTGAATTGTCTAGAGATGGATGTGGATGTACGGGGAACTCACTAGCCATATAATAAGTTGGGTGATGTTCCATGGGTAGTCTGTAAATGAGTTCTAGAGCTGAGTTATATTTATCTATACAAGTGCTAGGAGAATTCTTGGCTGGTAAAGGAAGCCAAACTTCCTCATTTTTTTGTTCATTTTGTTTTTTTGTTTTTTGTTTTTGAGGCAATGGGGGTTAAGTGACTTGCCCAAGGTCATGCAGCTAGCTAGTAAGTGTCTGAGGCTGGATTTGAACTCAGGTCCGTCTGATTTCAGGGCCAGTGCTCTATCCACTTTGCCAACTAGCTGCCTCCCAAACGTCCTCAGGTTAAAACAATAGTAGAAAGTCCCAGCACTGGTTCAAAGCTGGTGGTGCTCAGACTCAGCAGTTCTACTGTGTCAGCATTCTTTAGCCCTCACCCCACATGAAGGCTTATTCTTTTCATGATAACTTGCATTTGGAGTTTATTTATGGTTTTGTTTTATACACTCTTTTGTTTCTAGGAATCAAAATGGACTCTTTGTTGACCCATCTCTCAAAAAAGGAATAACCTCTCTCATCTCTTTCAAGGGACATGCATTCTTCCTAAACCACTACCAGTCCTGGCATTAATCATACAAGCAAGGATTTAGCCAATTGATTTTCTTTCATCTAACACATGAATGGATATGAGTGCAAAGGGGGTACAGTGAAGAAGTGAAATACCTATGTATTAGCTGCTTTTGGCTAGCAGCCCAAGAGGGACAGATCCCTGTCTCTCTTTACGTCTTTCTTCATGAAATGAGCAGAAAGGAAGGTGTGGCTAGAAGTAAAGTTCTCATAGTTCAGTTGGAAATTTAGGACAGAGAGAAGCACAGCCTCAATGTAGCCTTTGGAAATTGAGACTTCATCAATAAATCAGTCAGCTCTTAATGGTCTCTGGCCACCCCATCAGTTCTGATCACCATTTTCCTGCAACAGCAGCCCACAAAAATCCCATTGTGTTTGGGCGTCAGGGTGGCAGAAAGAGTGCCCCTGTCAGTGACCTCCTCCAGTACTCTGAGCCTATGTCTCTGCATGGCTCTCAAGATGGATTCCTTTTCTGATTTACCTTCCCAGAAATTTCTCTAACCTTAATAAGTTCCACATCAGCCAAATAGTGAGAGTTACATTCTGAGTCTGATATCTCTATGGCAACACATAAACCTCCCTCTTGTATGAAAGAAAGGTTGCACAGACAGATATACATACACACACACTCACATCTAAAATATTTAAGAGTTTAGTATAAACTATATTAAACTCAGTAGGGGAATAGGCAAACATGGGGAGAGAAGACAGGGTTGGATATTGAGATTTAAGAGGGAGGATAGTCACAAGCAAAACAAATTTTATCATTGGAAGATACATCATAAAGGGGACATTAAAAAAGGAAAGAAAGGATAAGAACTAGTGAATGGGGTCTAGGTGAAGGAAAGAGAAGAGGTGCAGTGAAACATATCACTTCAATTACAAATCAATAGTGTTGATTACTCTTTCAGCATCTTCTATAAAGAAAAGGACAAGGGGCAAAGAGAGGAAATAAGATACAATGTAGGGAAATCTACAGATAACAATCACAACCTTGAACATAAATGGGATGAACTCACTCATAAAATGAAGGAAGAGAACAGGATGGCTTTGAAAGCAGAATCCAACAATATTTTGTTTACAAGAAATATATAGTTACATACGTAGTTTTGTTTACAAGAAATACAAGATGCATACATAGTTAAAATGAGGGGCTGGAACAGATGTACTATGTTCAAATAAATTTTAAAAAGCAGGGGTAGTGATCATGATCTCAGATAAGGCATCAGCAAAAATAGATATGGTTAAAAGAGATAAAGAGGAAAAGTACATTATATTTAAAGGCACCATTGAAAACTAAATAATGTTAATAGGAATAAGGACTGGACCTGTGACTTCATTTGAACTTACAAAAAATGAGTCTTCTTGACTCTATCAACTGTGCCACCTAGCTGCCCTAGATTATTGATTAATAATTACTAAATGGTAATAAAAGTGATTACATGCTCTTCAGTTGTGCATGGTACACCTTTGCAAAAATTGATCACACACAGTGTGCTAGAGTATACAAACCCTCATAATCAAACACAGAAAAATTTAAGCACATCCTACATGGATCACAATACAATAAAAATGTTAATGATCAATAAAGAACTTTTGAAGAGAGAATCGAAACTTAAATGGAGACTAAATAATTTAAAGAATTAAAGGGTAAAAAAAATAAAAGTAGTTAATTTCATAAAAGAAAATGGCAATAATGAAACAACATGCAAAAATTTAATATTCAGTTTAGATAGATCTTAGGGGAAACTTCATACTTCTAAATTTATTAATAAAAGAGAGAAAGAACAGAAAAATAAAAAAACTCATTATATGACTTTAACACTAGAAGAGTAACAAAAATCCTCAACTAGACACAAAAATAGAGATTCTGAAAAGATGAACAAAATGAAACTAAGATTTTTAAAACTAGAAAAATAGATTTAAAAATAGCTAGACTAATTAAAAGACAGAGAGGAAAACCAAATTGCCAATATAAATTCCTTAAGAAATAATTCACAACAAATAAAGAGAAAATAGAAGAGATTATTAGAAATTATTTTTCCAAATTATATCAGCAAAACTGACAAATGAAACAAATGAATATTTGGGAAAACATAAAATAACCAGATTAACAGGAAAAGAAATAGGGTTTAAATAACACAATCTCAGAAAAAGTAATTGAATTATCCAGAAATGAAATTCCAAAGAGGAGCCCTCCCCCATATATGGGTTTATAAGTGAATTCTGTTGATTAGAAAAAATGAATTATAATATTACATAAACCTTTTGTAAAATTAGGAAAGAAAAGGATGCTATAGGTCCCTTCTACATTATAAATATGATCTTGGTATTTAAGCCAGAGAAAGATAAATCAGAGAAAGAAAACTAGAGATAGTTAAGAAAAGTAAATTAATAAGTGCTAACATAAAAAAACAGTGAAGATAATATTAGCAAAGAGGTTACTGCAACATGTAAAAAATTTATACTATGACTAGGTTGGATTTATAGTGGGAATGTAGGGTTGGTTCAATATAAAAAAAACTATGAAGAATAATTAAACATATTAGTACCTAAAACAATAAAACCATATTATTATATCAGTACATCCTGGAAAAACTTTTGGCAAAATTCAGTATTCATTTATATTAATAAAAACACTAAAAATCATAGGAACAAATAAAATAAATATACCCCAATATGGTAAATAGCATTTATCTAAATCCAAAGGCAAACATTTTATATAAAAGAGTGAAGTATGAGAGGTCTTTTGAATAAGATCAGGACTAAAACACGGAATTACCCATTATCACTCATTATTTCTTATTCTATCATAAATTTCTGCTCTGATAATATGCCACGAAAAAGAAATTGAAGGAAAAATCATAGGCAAAGAAGAAACAAAATCATTGCTCTGGGGAAATTATCTGATGCTATACTTAGAGAATGCTAGAGATTTTACAAAAGTTAATAGAAGCAATAACTTCAGCAAAGTAACAAATGATAAAAATTAACCCACATAAATCATTAACCTTTCTATATATTACCAATAAATGCAGAAAGAAGAAACAGAGAAATTTCATTCAAAATAACTATAGAAATGTATCACATATTTGGGAGTCAACCACTAAGGCACATACTGAAACTGTATGTATACAACTTCAAAGCACCCTTTACAGAAATACAAGCTGAAATAATTGGAGCAATATTAATTACTCATATTTAGGCCATCATTAAAAAAAGACAATATGAGCTCGTGAGGTCATAAAAAGACAATATGACATCATTGAAAGGTAATATTACTCACTGCCATACCAATTAAACTGTGAAAAGCCTACTTTATAAAGCTAGGAAAAAAATAGCATTCATTCAGAGAAACAAAAGTTTAAAATCTAAATGGAAAAAAAATGTGGAAAAAAAATGAGAAGGAACGGGGTCTAGCAGTACCAGATTACAAAAAAAGAAGGAAAGAAGCATTTATTAAGAGCCTACCCTAGGCAAGGCATTGTGCTAATAACTTTACAAATATCTCATTTGATCCTCACAACTGACCCTGGAAAATAGGGGCCATTACAACTCCCATTTTACAGACTGGGAGATTGAGGTAAACAGAGGTTAAATGACTTGCCTAGGATCACACAGGTCT
The DNA here is from genome assembly GCF_900497805.2 of Vombatus ursinus. NCBI lineage: Eukaryota > Metazoa > Chordata > Mammalia > Diprotodontia > Vombatidae > Vombatus > Vombatus ursinus. The sequence goes on from NW_020954579.1 coordinate 24,989,529, forward strand.
CAGGTCTTTCTGACTCCAGACCTATAGCTCTATCCACTGTACAACTTACTTGTCTCTAGATTATGCACTATACAGTAAAGCATTAACCATCAAAACTCTTTGGTACTGGTTGAAAAAAAAAAAGTTGCTCATTGGAACAGATTCAGTATATAAGATCCAGAAGCAAAGGAACATAATGTCATAGCGTTCCATAAATTCAAGCAGCCCAACTTCCAGAGTAGGAACTCCCCAGTTGGCAAAAGCTACTGGTAAAATTGGAAAACTGTCTGTCAGAAATTAGTCTTAGGCCAAAAATTCACACAGTGTAGCACAAGTTCCAAATGGATATGTGATATAGGTTTTAATGAGTATGTCATAAGTAAATTAGAGGACTTGGAAATTGAAAAACTTTTTACAACTTTAGATAGTGGAAAAATTCTTCTTGACGTTTCAAACAAGGGTTAGAGAGAACCATATTGATTACCTAGGTATACTGTGATTACATAAAATTGAAATATGCTTGCAAAACAGAATCAATGTACTTAAAATCAGAAGAGAGATAGTAACTGGAAAAAATCTTGGCAGCAAAACTCTATAATAAAGGTGCAATTTACAAGACATATTGGGAATTGATTAAAATATGTAAGAATAAGAGCCATTCTCTTATAAGCAAATAATAAAAGGATACAAAAAAGCAATTCTCTAAAGAAGAAATGCAAGTCATCAACAACCACAAGGAAAATATTCCAAAGCACTAACAATAATCACAATTCAAATGAAAACATATATGTGGTTCTACATCATACCCATTAAATTGCAAGGGTGACAAAAATGGAAAATGACAACTGTTTGAGGGAATGGAGGAAGATAGGCACATTGATGTGATGTAGGTGGAGCTATGAATTGGTCCTTCTGGATATTAATTTGGAATGAGCCCCCAAAATTATTAGCCTGTATGCTTTTTGAGCTAATGACATTACTTCTAGGCATTTACTCTGTAAAATTCAAAGGAAGAAGAAAAGGATCTCTGGTACAAAAATGTTTAGAGTAGGACTAGCTATTGTAGCAAAGCACTGGAAACTAAGGGAGTGTCCATCAATTGAGGAATGACTGAACAAATGATGAATGTAATAGATACTATTGTGCTATAAGAAATGAAAAAAGAAAAGAGATGGATTAAGAATAATCTGGGAATGCTTACAGGGAGCAACCTAACTGTGAAATGGTGGGCCCAGTGTGTACTTGTTATATATGCAATAATCTTTTTCTGTTATTCTTTACATATGTAAATATTTATGATCATTGATGTTTGTCAAATTCAGGATAGCAAAAAATAAAAACTACCAAAAAAGACCAAAAACTTTGAAAGACTTCAGAACTCCAGAGGCCTGATAAAAAGTGTGCTATCCACCTTCTGACAAATTGGTCATGGAATCTAGATGCAGAATGAAACATCAATTTATGGACATGGCCAATGTGTGTATTTGTTTTGCTTGGCTGCCATTATTTAGCACAAAGGAAGGTGTTTTGGTGGAGTAGGAAGAGGGCAGGAAATTGGCAGCAGTGGGGGGAGTGATGCTGATGCCAAAATGAAAGAGAGTGCTAATGAAACATTTTTAAAACAAAGTTCAGATAGTGACAGCAAAATAGGAGAGCTTTGAAATTAATGTTTTCACAGGATAATCCATTTAGAACTGAAAGGAACCTTAATATCAACCAATTCCAACTCCTTTATTTTACAGGTAAGAAAACTAAACATCATAGAGGTTAAGTGACTTGCCCTGTGTCATGAAATGTCTAAGTCAAGATTTGAACTCAGGTTTTCCTGACACCAAGTTCAGCACTGTATCTACCACGCCTCCTAAGATCAATCAGGCAATTCAATAAGTCATTTTGACTATTATAAATACCCAAATTAACCATAAAGGAAATATGAAGAAAGACACTATCTGCATTGAGAGAAAGAACTGATAAATGGAATTATTTATAGAATAATTTTACCTATTTGTGTCTAATGGCAGCTATCTCTAGGGTGGGGATGGGGTGGGGGGAGAGAAGGGAAGGTAAAAAAAGGAAAAAAGAAAAAAAATTATGTAACTTTATTATATATTGAAAAGGAATAGCAAGTTGTACATAATAGATTTGCAGTTTCATGTGCAACCATCTTTTTAATTATACTACTTTATGGAAATACTTGTTTTAGTCCATAAATTAAAAAAAAAAAATCAATAAACATTTATTAAATATCTACTGTGTGCCAGGCCTGTGTATCCATTCTTTGGAGTTCAGCTAAGTTTGTAACTGGTAAGTAACAATGTGGAATGAGAAAGAAGTATAGATATGAAATGTTTAAGTATTTCCAGGTGTTTAAGTGATTGGCCTTCAGGAGCTCCAAAGCATTCTACAGGATTGTAGCTACTAATTGATTCCCTATCCCACTCTCCAAAGAAACTATTCCACACTTCCTTCATGTTTCCCATACCTCCCTCCCCTCACTCTCCCAGCTGAGTATCTCCAATTTCATTTTCCTGAGGCTATTTACAAGGTGCCTCTTTTTCCTTCGTTTTATATCAAAACCCCTTGACATCGTGCCTCACAATCTTCTTCCCTCCAGCCTCTGGCCATGAGGCAGCCCTTCTTGACAAGGCCAACACCTCTACATGTGACCTTGATCCCATCTCCTCCTATCTTCTTCAGCAAATTGCTGTATATATTGCCTCAATAATACCCTTTCTTTAATGTCTTGCTATCTACTGGCTCCTTCTCTACTGCCTTCAGATGTACCCAGGTCTCCCACAACTTTAAAAACCTTCTTCCATTTCTTTAAGCCTAGAGGTTAGAGAGAATTCTGGGAAAGGGAGGGCTGCTCATCAGCAGACACCTCCTAATCATTCCTCCTTTTAACATGGACCACATGTGTACATGTTGTCTCTTCCTATGTAATATAAGTTCCTTGAGAGTAGAGATTGTTTTATTTTTTGTCTTTGTATCTGCACAGTGCCAGGAAAAAAATAGGTGCTTAATAAATATTGATTGATTGATTGATAAGACACTCACATTGCTATGCTTTATATTCTATTACTCCACTTAAGAGAAAAACATAGTTTTCCTCTATTACACTGATAAAATGGGCCTACAAAACATTTCTCTTCTTTCAAAAAGCCTTATAAGATTTGAAATAGTAAGTAAACCAAGTTTCTATGCCACAAATCTTCCAACTACAAGGATCCTTGAAAGGGTAAGGTCTAGACATGATTCTCTGGATTTTATATCAGACACTTTTCTTCTGATTGTGAGGGCGACCTAACCTTGCCCTGGGTCAGAGAATAGCACTACTTTCTTTTTTCTTTCTTTTTTTTTCTTTTTCTTTTTTTGGGCAATTGGGGTTAAGTGACTTGCCTAGGGTCACACAGCTAGTTAAGTGTCAAATGTTTGGTCTGAGGCCAGATTTGAACTCAGGTCCTCCTGACTTCAGGGCCAGTGTTCTATCCACTGCGCCACCTAGCCGCCTCGAGAATAGTACTACTAATAATATTATCAAATAGAAGATCCCCACCTCACCCCCAACCAAAATTTTCTATGAGATTTGCCATCTTTAGTATAATGGTGTAAGTCAGTGAGAAATAACATTCAGACAACTTATGTGGCAGTTCAGTCTGTTACAACAAACTATAGCAGACTGTCCACCTTCCTAGGTTTTACAGAAATCTGTTTGCATAAAAATTTATTTGTATTTACCAGGAGCAATGGGTAGAAGTTTTAGAAAGATAGATATCTGCTCTTTGTAAGGATAAACGTCCTAATAATCAGAATTGTCCAAAGGTGAAAAGGACTTCCTCTAAAGGTGGTGGTATTTCTTTGTCACTGAAGGTCTTTAAGCAGAGACTGGGTGACCACTCAGGGATTCAATTCAATTCAATTTAAGAAACATTATTAAGAACCTACTAAATGTAAAGACAAAAATAAAATAGCTCCTGACCTCAAGGAGCTGACATTCTACTGAGGGATGCAATGGGTATGTAGATAATAAATATAATGATGGGGGACTGGACCTGTGGTTTCATTGGCATAGATAACTTCCAAGTGAAGAAACTCTTCCTTACTACTAATGTTTGTTTTGGCATCTGCTCTGCAACTCATAGACTTAGAAATCCAGGGATTTTCAACTGGTCATAAGCAATTTTAAAGAGGTCTGTGAACTTCGATGGGAAAACATTTTTCAATATAATGGGAAACCCATAAAACTCTATAATTCTATGTTTCTTATTTTATGTATTTTAAAAGCTGAGAAGGGACCCATAGGCTTCACCAGGGTGCCAAAGGCCTTATGACATCCACAAAAAAGGTTAAAAACTTCTGAGTGTTAAGAGGTTAAGTGACTTGTCTACTAGGGTCTCAGTGGCAGGATTTGAATGCAGGTTGCCTCTCTTAATAAACACAAAGTATCTTCTGAGTAAATATAAAATTTCAAGAGGGAGAGAGTGCTAATAACTAGGGCAAGGTCTGCACAACCTGTGGCCCGCCAAAGGATTCTGGGTGGCTGTGGAAAAATGTACATTATTTGCCAGCCACCCAAAATCCTTTGGTGGGCTGCAGGTCATGTAGGGCTGATGTACCCCTGATGTAGGGCAATCGGGAAAGTCTTGTATCCAAGCCGTGTTTTGAAAAGCATTGAGGAAAGGTGGTTGGGGATTCAGGTTTAAATATATGAGTTTAATTGGATGACCTCTGAAGCCCCTCTCCTTTGTAATTCTAGAACAATGCTTGAAACGACTAGGTTACAAACAAAAGCATGGTAATCTTGCTACATGGAGATTTAGGTTGTGAAGGTATTCAATATAACAAGGTCAGGCCCAGGTACCAACCTGAGACCAACAGGGAATTAAAGAGAAAGGTAAGATCTAGAAAGAGGATTACCTCACTATTACTCCTTTCCAAGGGCTTTTCACACTGCCCTGGTCCAGGTTAACAATTCATCTTCATGCCTAGCTCACTTATATTTTGGTGCAGGCTCCTTATTCACCGCAGCCTCCAAAACCTGAACATATTGAAAGTTAGAGGAGGGAAAGCCTCTTGATGCCTCCTTTCCTCCCCTCCCCATCTTGTGACCTTTTACATATTCCTTTATATCACCATCCCATCTCAGCCCTCCCTCATCCTGCTTGCTCCCATGGGCCTCTTGGGAAAGTTTATCCCAATAGGGATTCCTGTTACATTGGAAAAGCTGCAAGTTTGATGGACTTAGTCAGATGATGCCCAGCTGTAGGAAAGAGTCCTTTCCAGCATTTTCTCTACTTGGCTCTGCTTGGAGGCAATTTTAAGGCACAGCATAGCATAAGTTCTCATAACACTTCCTTGATATCTGCTTCTCATATGTTGAAGGATTCATTTCTCTGGAAGACAGTCTTCCACCCAGGATCAACTTGGGGATTGGAGCCAGTTGGCTACAGTATAGCAAAGTCTCTGGGGCCTTGAAGATGACAAATTTTTTTTTAAGAAATACTCTTAGATGGTTATAAATTCCTGTCACCCTTCTGAGTTTAGAAAGAGATAACACAAAGCAGGTAATGACCAATTTATAAGAATTAGGAATTGGGGGAAGGGTGTCAGTCATTGAACACAAATGGGTGCAACTCAAGTTCTCAGGAAATCAGGAGTCTGTTTATCTCCAGGCTGCAATGATATAGGCTTGACCATGTCACAGTTTTCAGTCTCTCAGAGTGGTGACTGCACGAAGCGAGAGTATCTGACCCTACTGAGTGATCACTTCCAGATCCAATAAAGAGGCACACGTGTTTGAAATGCCTGCCTTTCTTCTTCATTTCACCATAAAGTAGCCAATTTAATTTTGTACAATACTATTTGATAACAACCATATGTGTGTCTTCTGCATTTATATACTTCAGAGAAGGTCCTACTTGGTCAGTCTGAGATAATTTCACTAGGAAAAAGGAACCAGATGTGACTCCTTTTTATTTGGCCCTTTAGTTCCAACCAATCTAACTCCTAGTGTCAATCTTCACTTAGGTTTTCTCTTACCTTGGGGAGGAGTGTTTGCTTTTTCCATTAAATACTAGAATGTGGAGACGATCTTAGGTAGCTGGTTCTCAGCTTAACACTTTCAGGCACAAGTGCAGCTTTGTTACAATCTTGGGGTAGGAGAGTGGATTTGCTTCATTACATGCAAACCTTTGAAGCAGTACATTCCAGCATGGCAACTCAATAATCTATTCATTCAATCAAACAATCAATTAACAATTATAACACTCTGTCTTGGCTACTTGCCCAACTTGACACTGACTTAGGTCGGGGCCTCAACTGCTATTCCTACTACTATGACACATAAGCCCCCACCAATGTGCTTCTCATGAACAATTAGCCAGTAGACTTTATTTAACTTTTAGTAAAGGTATTTACTAAAATGACATAGTAAGAAGAGTTGGTTTAAAAAAATTCCCCCAAAGACTAGGATGCACTCTTCCATAAATACACATGATATCTATGGAAAGAGTGGGCTCAGACTTTACTGTACAATGGAAGATACATGTATAGGATGTATTTATGCCAAGAGAGTATTTGAGAGTCCTTTTCCTTTTTGTAGAGTTCTCTTGTAGCCTTCCATTGCAGCTATCTGCTAGATGGGCTGCTTGGTGGAGCTCCAAGAGTCTGCTCCTTTCTCGAGTTTATAGGTGGCACTTCTCTCTACCAGGATGTGTCATATTCTCTAAAGGTACCTCCGTCCTATCTCTCCATATCCAGGCCTCTCCTCAGGATGTTCTTTTTTGCCAAGATGTCTGCATTGACTTCTATTGGTCCAGTAATTCCAGTGACATAATTGATGATGGCTGGGTGAAGGAGAGGTTTTCTTCTTTCTCTCAAGTGGCCTCCCTGTCAGAAGCTTGGATCTTTATCCACTTCTGGCTTCCAGTCTTGAATTGACAAAATGAAGAAATTACTCCAGCTATTTAAAGCCAATAGAAAGTGATTATCTTTTTTGAAGAGCCAATCATCCTGTTCCCTTTTTGACTCAACAAAAGAAATTTGTGTCTCATAAAGGGATCCCGTGATAAACATATCTAGTTTGCATGTGAAAAGAATCACCATATGTGACTATGCCTACTCTTATGTTTACACAAAAAAAGCCATGAGGGGAGGGAGAGAGGAAGTCTCCTACTCAAGCAAGTATTTATTAAGTGCCTATTATGTTCCAGGGTTCTATGCTAGCCCTGGGATGGGAAGATAAGACTCCTTGCCCTCAAGAAGCTTACATTCTGGGGGGCAGCTAGGTAGCACAGTAGATAGAGCACTGGCCCTGGATTCAGGAGGACCTGAGTTCAAATCTGGCCTCAGACACATAACATTTACTAGCTGTGTGACCTTGGGCAAGTCACTTAACCCCACCGCCTAGCCAACAAAAAAAAAAAGAAGTTTACATTCTACCAGGACAGACAACATATATGTATAAAAATAAATAGAAACTATATACAAAATGGATATGAAGTAATTTGTGGGGTGGAAACACAAGCAACTAGAGGTATCAGGAAAGGCTTCTCATAGAAGATGGTACTAGAAATGAGTTTTTAAGGAAATGAGATTCTAAGAAATGGACATGTCAAAAGGAGGTATAGAATGGTGTTTAGATTTATGGAAATGAGAGGATAAGGGAGGAATCCTGGGGGGGGTAGGTTAAGTAATAGGAGAGCAAGTTAGTGGGTAGAAGTAAAGTTGAGGAGTCAGGAGGGATAGGAAATAAGGGATACACAAAAACATAAAAATAAAAATCAGGAGTAGATTAGGGAAAGTATATGTTTGTATATGTATATGAAAGTATGAAAGTATATGTATTAGGCAAAGTATTAGTATATTAGGAAAAGTATATGTCTATCTATCTATCTATCTATATATATGTATGTGTATAAATGTATACATGTTTGTGTATATCTATATCTCTATGTAAATATATCTGTATTTAATTATAGCCTTTGGGTGGGGGAGAAGGTGGAAAAAGAACAAAATAAAAAGTGCACAGCAGAGAACAAAAGAAAACTTACAAAGAAATAAAGAAAAGATGGACAGCTCTCCATATAACACATAATATTTATTATATAGACTTTCTTGAAATGGAAATTTATTGCTATATATTTTGAATCCTCTCTTACATTCTGCTGTGCACATGACATGCTTTTTCCTTTCCTTATTTTCTATTTAAGTTTCTTTTCTTTATTGTGTATTTAAGTTTTAGTATTTAAGTCTAAAATTAAAAAAAAAAAGAAATACATTCCATATATTGAAGACAGCCAGAACATACTATACATTGAGGACAGCACATGTGAGGAACAATAAGACAAATAGTTTGGCTAACCCCATAGAATACTGGAAGGGGAGTAATGTGCCTAGGGCTGGAAAAGTAAGTTTGAGTGAGGTTCCAAGGGGCTTCAAACACCAAGCAGCCGGGTTCGTATTTGATCCCAGAGGTAATGGGGAGCCACTAGAGTTTATTGAGTAAGGGAATGCCAAGGCCAGAACTGTGCTTTAGAAATATCACTTTGCCAGCTGGTTGGATGCTAGAGGGGTTGTACAGAAGATAGATACGAGGCAGAGAGACCAATTAGGATGCTAATACTACAGTGTAGGTAAGGGGTGATGAGAATTTGAACTACGGTGATGACAGAGTGAGTACTGAGAAAGGGACAAATAAAAGGGAGGATATAGAGGTAAAAATGATAAGACTTCGGAAGAATCAAGGATGACATTGAAACTGCAAACCTGGGTGCCTGAAAGGATAATGGTGTTCTCTATATAAATGGATAGAATGCTGGGCCTGGAATCAAGAAGACTTGAATTCAAGTCCAGCCTCGGACATTTACTTACATGCTGTGTGACCTTGGATAAGTCACTTAAACTCTGTTTGCCTTAATCCACTGAAGAAGGAAATGACAAACCATTCCAGTATCTTTGCCAAGAAAATCCCATGGCCAGTATGGTGCACAGGGTCATGAAGAGTTGGACATGACTGAAAGACTGAACAGCAACAGCAGCAATAGAGGGAAAACACTAGAATTAAGAAAGATTGTCAAAGGCTTCTTTTATAAGCTGGGGCTTGAAGGAACAGCTTCTGAAGAACTTTGAATGTCAAAGAGCAATTTCTAAATGATCCTAGAGGTAACTACTAGAATTTATTGAGCAAAGGAGAGAAATGGTCAGACCTGTGCTTCAGGAAAATCACTTTGGCAGTCAATGGATTGGAGTGCAGTGACACTAGGTAGAGAGACCTATCAGGAAGCCGTTGCCATAGTCCAGGCAAGAGCTGAAGGTCTGAACTGAACTAGGTGAGAGGAGAGAAGTGGATGTATACAAGTGATGATTTTGAGGTTGAAATGACAAGATTTGGCGACTGAAAAATATGAAAAGGGAATGAGAGTGAGGAGTCGAGGATAATACCAACTGACTAGAAGGATTATGATCCCCAATACTGTAAAGGAATTTTTTGAGGAGAGGTGAGTTTAGGGAAGACTGAAATGCGTTTTACTTTTAATAGGTCAAATTTGAGATGCCTACGGAACATACAGTTTGAAATGTCCAGTTGGTAGTTGGTAGACTCCATTATCTTTCCCTCCAAGTCTGATGTTTTTCTGAACTTCCCCATTATTGTCAAGTTCACCACCATCCTTCCAGTCAGCCAGGCTCACTTAGGTATCATCCTTGACTCCTCACTTTCTCTCACCTGCCATTTCCAATCTGTTGCCAAATCCTGTCAATTTTACCTTTGTAACATCTCTTGTTTGTGGCCCCTTCTCTCCTTCGACACAGCCACCACCATGGTGCACATCCTCATCACTTTATACCTGAACTATTCCAAAAGATTGTTGGTTGGTCTCCCTGTCTCAAGTCTCTCCACGTTCCAGTCCATCTTCTACTCTCCTGTTAAATTGATCTTCCTAAAGTTTAGTTCTGACTATGTCATTCAATAAACTTCAGTGGCTCTCTAATACTTTCTTTCTTTCTTTCTTTTTTTTTTTGGTGAGGCAATCTGGGTTAAGTGACTTGCGCAGGGTCACACAGCTAGTAAGTGTCAAGTGTCTGAGGCCAGACTTGAACTTGGGTCCTCCTGACTCCAAGGCTGGAGCTTTATCCACTGCACCACCTAGCTGGCCCTCACTATCACTTTCAGGATCAACACAATCTTCTGTTTGGCATTAAAAGCCCTTCATAACCTAGCCCTCCTACATGTCCAGTCTTCTCATACCATACTCACTCACAGGTATTCTTCAATCCAGTGACTAATTTCTTTTCTGTTTCTTAAATGAGACACTCCATCACCTTACTCCATGCACTTTCAATGGCTGTCCCCCTATCCCTGGAATGCTCTTCCTCATCTTCACATCCTGGATCCCTTGGTTTCCTTCAAGTTCCAGCTAAAGTCCCACCCAGGGATGCAGTATCATCTGGGGGTGAGGGTAAGGGGAGCCAGGTTTCTGCGAGTGCCTGAAGACGGAAGGAATTTTAAAGGAAGAAATCTAAAATGGCAGGGTTTTTTTTTCCTAAAATGAAGGAAAATTTCTTCCATAAACATTTATTAAGCATATATTTGGTGCAAAGCATTGAACTCTGAACCTAGACAAGGAACAATCACCTGCAACAAAGCAATTCCCAGAAACCTCCAGGCACAATCAACTTAAGTGCATTCTACTGCCAAGGCCCAGAGTCAATTATTTCTGAGGTATTTTATTCAAGCATCCTATGAAAAGAACACAGTTGTGGGGTAAAGGGGGAAGAAAATAGGAAGATACTGGTCTGGTTTTGCCATTGGTTTTGGTTGTGCTACTTTGGGCAAGATTGTTTCCTTCAGTAACTGGATGCCTCCATAGGTATCTCAAATTCGTTATGCCCAGAAGTAAACTTATCTTTCCCCTGAAATCCACCCTAATTATAAACTTCCTTAATTGCATCCTTACTTACTCACGTATGTTTACCATCTTAGAGTCATGCTGGATTCCTCACTCTTATATCCCCTCTTATCCAATCAGTAGCCAAGTCTTGCCATTTCTACTTCCACAATATTTCTTGCCTTCTTTCCCCTTAGCCTACTCCCACAGCCATGTATGAGTTCAGACCCTTACCACCTCTCACTTAGAATATGCAGTAGACTCTTACTTGATGCTCCCTGCCTCAAGTTTTTCTCCTCTTCAATTTATCCTCTAAAAAGCAGCTAATAATTTTCCTGAAGTGCAGATCTAACCATACTGTTCTTCTGCTCAATAAACTCCAGTGGTCCCCTATTGCCTCATGAAGTTGAATCCTTCTAGGACTAATGTCCTTGTGCTTACATCCTATCCCACATACAGTGTCTGTAAAGTTTTCAAAATTTGGGAGATACTGGCAGAGACACCATTTTTATCTTTGGGCTGTATCTCAAGCTGTCTCACCTTGCTCCAGTAAAACGTTACCTGCTTACTTAGGCTTTCCTATTTTCCTCTGTAGTATCCTCTTTAGTTGAGGATCTTCCCTTCTATGTTGAATGGTAGTCTTAACAATGGAATGCGACACCTTATGGCATTCCAGCAACAACAAATTTTCTCTCTAGTTTTTGCAAGATCACATCATAAGCAAATTAGACAAACATGGAAAAAATAACCAATCACATCTATGGACAGAAGCAAAATTTGTAAACAAACAAGGGATAGAAAAGAACACAGAAAATAAAATGGATAATTTTGATTACACAAAAAGGTTTTTGTACAAATTAATCTGGTAAGATGAAAAGGGAAAAATTACCTGGGAGAAGATCTTTCCAGCAAGTTTCTCTAATTTCTGATTTGTATTAGGTATGGATTTGAATTTATAAGAATAAGAGCCATTCTCCAGTTTCAAAGAGACATAAAATGATGCAGAGTGAAATAAGCAAAACCAGAATACTTTATCTACAATATCGATATTATAAAAATGAACAATTTTGAAGACTTTCATGGTTTAAGAATTAAGTGAGCAGAGTAAGGAGAACAATTTTATACAGTAACAACAGCACTGTGCAGACAAAACTTTGAAAGCTCTAAGAACTATGATCTATACAGTGATCATCTATGATACCAAAGGACCAATAATAAAATATACTACTTCTTTTACAGAGAGATAATAAGTTTAGGGTGAAACATTATATATACATATATATGTAATATGTTATACGTAATATATATATATATTTATATATAATGTTGACTGCATACGTTTATTTGAAATCTAAAGGGACTTGTTTTTCTTGACTGAGTAATGTTCAAAGGAAATCTGTTTTTATTTTCTCTTTTTGTTCCTAATGGGATGGGGGGGTAGGAGAGAGAGAAAGAGTTCTATTAATTTTTTAATGTGAAATATTCTTTTAGATGAGGTCAATGTATTATTAGTTTTGTTTAATTGTTTTACTTTGTTGCAGGAGTACTCTCGGGAGGTGGAAGTAGTCTGTGAATGTTTGTAATGTAAAAACAATACATCAATAAAGCTTAAAAATATAAATGCTTGTTGATTAATTGATCAATTGATTCTCTTGGACTCAGTTTTTCTGTATATAAAATGATGAAAAATTCTTATTCCTCAGACAATGGTAGACAGCCCAGAAATCTGATTTATCATACATGTATTTTGAATTGACAACGTGTTGGAACCAAAATTGAACAGAAAAAGGAGAACGGGTTTAATTCTAGGAGATTGCATTGGGCTTTGCATGATTTCTGCCTTCTTCTACTCTACTCTCCAATCAAAGGTCTATCTTTTTAATATTACTATTCTTCCAATGATGGTAAAGACTTTTATGATAAACACTACAGTCTCTTAAGAAATAAGGTTGCAGTCACCTAAAGGGCAACAGCAAGTCACGTTGTGGACATGAGTAGGCTAAAACATATTATCATTGAAAAAATGTACAGGAGAAACAGTATAAATGATGACATCAGAAGACTATATACATAAAAATAGAGATGGACCAGCCATATCACAAGAATGAAAGACAACGGATATTCTCATTGGTATTCTCATAAAATCAGGAGATATAGAAGAAGAATTCTTCTCCCTCCAGTTTGTTGAGTGGACCTCTGCAGCAAATTACTTGGAGAACATAGAGAAGTGTTGCTCTGAACCAGAAGGTATGTATGAGTTATGATCTGTTTCAGTAGAAGGAGAATTCAAAATGATGAGATTACAGGTTAATCAGAGCATCCAAGGATCTATACTTCAGATTTTGCAGCTTACTTGAAGAAATACTTCTGCCCAATCATCTTTCTACTTCATTTATGGTTTGTCATAATTGTACCCATAACTTTAAAAAATTCTCATTTCAACACTATAAAATGTTTTTGTAAATACCCCAAAATAAAAAAATAATAGCATTGGAAATGAAACTCTCTAAAACCCTTTCAACTCTCACCATCAAGTTTAGGTCATTGTGGAATAGAGTTTGTGACTCTTTGGCATTTTATTTTATCTTTTTTCTCCAACACTTAGGATATGAATAATCACCTATCATTTATAGTAGGGTTTCTTTACATTTTTTTTGGTCATGCTCCCTTCCTTCGGTAATCTGGCAAAGCTTAGGGACCCCTTCTCAGAATAATTTTTAAAATCCTATAAAATATATAGAATCACAAGGGAAATAATTTATATTGAAATTCAGTTATCAAAGTATTTTATTTTATTTTAAAAATCAAGTCTACTGCCCCCCTCCATTATGGTTTAAAGCTTCCTTTTACTTTAATCCTGATGCACTGATGCCTTCCGGCTTGATACACTTCTGTATTTCATCATCAATCACCTTAGGACTCCCAAAAGCCATCAGGTGCAGATCTAGTTTAGGAGTTTGGACCAACAGGGAATTTTGAACCTCCTTTGGTTGTCTTCTGAGAAACTCATCTTGTGAGTTGGGGGGGAATGCTACTCATACATGTCATTAACCCTGTATTTATAGTATTTTAATATATAATTTAGCACTAATGATATGCCATCACTTACATCCACCACGCATCTGAAATTGTGGCATTTCATATGAGCAGCGATATGGTATGGTGCCAAGCTGATGAATAGAATGGCAGGACTGTCCATTACTCTTGTGACATTCTCTCCAGTCACTCTCTCAGCTCCTCCCCTCTGAGAGTGACTTTAATGCAAAAGATTAGTGAATCATATCACAATTGTTGCCTTAAGAGATGAAGTAAATTTTTAAATGAAGAAAGATAAACAAAATTTTAAGGAGCAGTCTTTGCCCATGCCAAGAAAAGGCACCATGTTCCCTTTCTCTTTGGAAGGAGGAAAGGAGACTAAGTAGAAAAGGTAAATTAAGATTCACTGCCTTGGGATCTGCATAATTTGAATTCTACTCTATACAGGTATTCAGTGTACTTTGGTATATTGACTCCTAAATATTTTATGAATTTTGTAGTTATTATGAATAAGACTTCTCTTTCTAATATTGCCTCCTGGATTTTATCATTATTATTGTATGTAGAATTGCTATTTATTTATCAATAAATAGAAAAAATTTCATTTACTGTTTTTCTATCTTTATATATTTATTTTTTTTTCTTGTCATTGCTATTCCTAATACTTCTACAACTGTATCAAACAATATCAGGGAAAGGGTATGTCCTTACTTTACTGCTGTGTTTAATGGGATAACTTCTAGTATTCCCCACTGTATATAATGCTTGTTTTTTATTTTAGATACTTTTAAATCATATTTAAAATGAGATTAATTTATGCCTGGACTTAAAATATTTTATCATAAATGAACTGTACTTTGTCAAAAGCTTTTTTTCTGTATCTCTTGAGATAATCAAGTGGTTCTGGGTGTTTTTAATAGGAATAATTATTTCGACTACTGAGCCATCTTTGAATTCCTGGTATAAATCTAACTTCATCATAATGACTTATTTGTTTAAAAAATAAATTATTGGAGTCTTTTTTTTTTAGTAACTTCTTTCAGATAGGAGAGCTGCATTCTTGGACACCCTAGGATTTATTGATTTATCTGTCAAGTCAAAGGGTTGTTATGAAGATGGCCACTGCACAGAAAATTTGTTGAGCTTCCTTACCTGTGAGTCCTTTGGATCTGAGTTTATTTCTTCTGAGCATCCAAGATACTTCAGGATGTTTATTTATCAATTGGGTCCCTATTTTTATCCTAGCCCAACAAGGTCTTGAAGTGTTTTCTTTAGGAGAACAGACAAGTATTAGTGACAACTGATAGGAAGAAGAAAGAATTTGTACTTCCTTTTCAAGCAATGTTAATACAGATCTGGTTTATAACCAGATCAGCCACTGATTTTCCTCTTCTCCAGAGGATACTGCCTTAGCTACTACAGGATAAAAGGCTCTGCAATAAAGACAGAATTGAATGGCCCCATTTAAAAGGAGATTTTGAAACATGTTGGAGCACTCTCATGGGGACCTTGGCTTATACAATGAAATATCTATTTACCTAAGTGAACAGACCTTTGGTTTGGGAAAGGGTTATTCTTCTTCCTTACAAATATTTGACAAAAACTACTTATGTTTGCCTTCCTCTCTGTTCCTTACAGCCTTTGCTTCAGATACTTTACAAGACTGCAGGATGGGAACGGTTTACCTTTGCTTAACATTCCCAGAAGATTTGTGGTTTTGTCTCAGTGTTAAGCCCAACACACACAGAGCTCTGAAGTTTGTGAGCTATCAAATCTAGGTTAAACTTTCTTTCTTTTTTTTTTTTGGCAATTGGGGTTAAGTGACTTGCCTAGGGTCACACAGCTAGTAAGTGTCAAGTGTTTGGTCTGATGCTGGATTTGAACTTAGGTCCTCCTGACTTCAGGGCTAGTACTCTATCAGTTCATACTACCAGTAGCAGTCCAACTGCACTAGTGTTACCTCCACCTCATTGGAAATGATGATTCTGCTCCTGGGTTTCCAGCTGCCCTCCCCTTCCACTCTAATAAGTGAGACTTTTGCCTAATCTAGTTGGGAACAAGACCTCTACTCTACTTTCCCACCAAGGCCTTATCCTTAGACTATC
Source organism: Vombatus ursinus (assembly GCF_900497805.2). Taxonomy (NCBI): domain Eukaryota; kingdom Metazoa; phylum Chordata; class Mammalia; order Diprotodontia; family Vombatidae; genus Vombatus; species Vombatus ursinus. The sequence continues at coordinate 25,005,535 of NW_020954579.1, forward strand.
TTCATCCCATCAGAAACTAGGACCCCATCAAGCTCCCCCCCCAACCTCTTCTCCCATTTTTCTCTTCCTCATTTTAAGCACTCCTTTTTATGTTGTCTTCTCCAACTAGAATACAAGATTCTTAAAGGCAAGAACTCTCTTGTTAGCTTTTACGGGCATCTTCAGCACCTGGAACATACTAAGTACTTAATGAATTCACTATCGTCTATCTGTCTGTCTGTCTATCTATCTATCTATCTATCTATCTATCTATCTATCTTATCATTTTATCTCAGGAGTACATTTTCTCCATTATCTTGTATAACCAAAGGAGTTACAATTTTCCCTTAGAGTCCCCAGCCTTCTAGGGCCAACCACAGGCAAGAGTAGCCACTCACACAAACGATGTGAGTGGGGAGGCATAAGTCTGACCATGTCATCTTCCTATTCAATAAACCCCAATGACTTCCTATTACCTCCAAGATCAAATGTAAAATACTCTGTTTGACTTTTAAAATCCTTATATAACCTGGCTCCTTTCTTACCTTTCCAGGCTTCTTACATTGTACTATCCTCCACACACTATGAGATCCAGTGACTGTGGCCAGTGCACAGTGCCTGACACATAGTATGCACTTAAATGTTTGCTGACTGAATTTTCCTTAGACATGAAATGCCATCTCTTGATTCCAGGCTTTTTACTAGCTGTCCCCCATTCATGGACATCTCTCCCTTCTCATATCTGCCTCCTGGCTTTCCTGGCTTCTTTCAAGTCTCAACTAAAGTGCCACCTTCTGCAAGAAGGCTTTCCTAGTCCTCTTTTGTCTTAGTGGAGCTAGATGGCACCATGGAATCAGGAAGAACTGAGTTCAAATTCAGCCTTGGACACTTACTAGATTTATATTGAAATTGCCCTCAAAACTTAAATGGCTCAGAGGGTTTAGACTCAGGCCGCTGGCATAGCTTTCTAGTTCCCCAAGTTCCAAAAGGGCCAAAGGCACATGGAACTTGACTCGCTCTCTCAGGCTCTGGACCATAAACAGTCATGGACAACACAGAAGCAAGGAAGTTGAGCTCAACTGAGTCAAGGCAGTATCTTTGTTGAATATTTTTTTCCATGCATGCTATGGCTAAGTAAACCCCCTTGCTAATTGCTAACTGTCCCACAAGCATCTCCTTTTTTCCAATCTCAAACTTGAGGTAACAGCTGTATAAGGTGGGTAGATATGCTTTATTCTTCCATCCAAGGACCTTAGATAAAGGATCATTAATTCTCTTAGCATCCTCAAAGGCTAAGTTGCATGCCTGGTTTGGGCAGGTAGAGAAAGAGAGGGAGAAGGAACAGCTTCAAGTGCAGAGCAAATGGTTAGAGAAGAGATTAAGTGATGTGTACAACACAATGACAATAATAATAATAGCATTTATGTATTTAGTGTCAGTATTCATAAAGTGCTTTGCAAATATCTCATTTGAGCCTTAAAACAACTGTGGGAGGTAGGTCTTATTATTATCTCTATTTTACAGAGGAGGAAACTGAGGCAGACAGAGGTCTAAGGCTGAATCTGAACTCAGGGATTCCTGATTCTAAGTATGGTGCCACTTTGCTGCTTATAAAGCCCATTTTATTTCTGCAGATATTTGTACTAGGCTTCTACAAGATCCATTTCATAGCACTATTCACCCAGTAATTATGACCTCATACACATGGCCTACTTTTGCTGATAAGATTAAAAGAATCTCTACTTCAAATTCTGATCCAGGTTAGTGAGAGAAAAAAAAAAAACCCGTGCTTTGTTGCTAAATATCAAAACACAGAGCACGCAACATTATATAATTGTTTTCTCTAAATCTCATTGAGATAAATGTTATTATTCCCATTTCATAGATGAGAAAACTAAAGCATGAAGCAACTTGCAAATCATAATAATATGGTGTTTGCTATTTTCAAAGCTTTTCTTGTTCATTAATTAGTGAATCCACACAAAAGTATACTTTGTTCTTGCTTCCAAAGATCTAAAAGTCCTTTATGGACCATGTACTCATTAATTCTGCCAAAGTCCCTAGAGGCTAGGCTTGCATGTCTGGGTTGGGGAAGTGGAGAATGGGGGAGGGAAAGAGCAGCTTCAAGTGGAGAGGCAGTGGATGGAGAAGAGATTGTTGATGTCTGTATGGCAACCATAACCATTCACCCAAAGCCCCATTTTATGGAGTGAGTCATTAGAAGTTCCTAGCCCTGAAAAAGTTATACCCTTCCCCACTATCCTGCCCCTTCTTAATTCTTCTCTGGAATCTCTGTACCATGATAGGCTACTTTATGATAGGCTACTTCAACCATAAGGGGTTGTTGAGGGAGCTCAGCTTAAAGGAGAGATGACTTGGGGTGGGAGAAATACATCATCATTGTCTTCAAGTATTTGTAGGGCCGTGACCTGAAAGAGGGATTAGACTCATCCTTTTAGGTCCTAGAAGTCAGAAATAGGAGTGATGGGTGAAAATTGTAGAGAGGCAGATTTAGGTTTGATAAAACAAATGATTTTTAAATAACTGAATTTGTCCTAAAGTGGAAATCTTCAGCAAAGACCAGATGACTACTCTTCAGGAATGCTGTAAAGGAAATTCTATTTTGAGGCATGGTTTGGAGAAGATAGCCACTGAGGCCTTTCAACTCTGAAATTCTGTTTAATACAGTCTAAAATACTTCTTTCCTGAAGATTCACATGTTACACTTCAAGGCTTAGTAGGATTTCAAATATCCTAGGCCTATCATGAAGGAAACATTTCTAGATTCTGTTTTGACCAATAAGAATAATTTCTAGCCTCTCAGAACCAGTTCCTGAATGTTCAGAAATAGTAAGGGTGGGAGGAAGCAGCATTAAGACCTTCACAATTCAGTGACACTGGCCTTCCGGCTGTTTCTTGAACAATATGCTTCATATCCTCTCTCTAGACATTTTCCCTGGCTGTCTCCCATGCCTGGAACACTCTCCTTCCTCATCTCTGCCTCCTGTCTTCCTTGGCTTTCTTCAAGTACCAGCGAAAATCTAACTTGCTATAGGAAATCTTTCTTAACCTCTTAATTATGGTGCCTTAATTAACTCCCTCTTAATTATGGTGCCTTTCCTCTGTTATTTCCAATTTATCCCATATATAACTTGTTTGTTCATAGTTGTTTGCATGTTGTCTCTCGTTAGACTATGAGATCTTTGAGGGCAGGAAGTATTTTGGTTTGTTTGTTATTTTGCCTTTCTTTGTATCTTCAGCATAGTGCCTGGCATATAAGGACTTAATTAATGTTTATTGACTGACTAACTGCATAGATTTTGAAAGTCAGAAAAACTTTACTCTCCGGGGCCTATAATTATTCTCTGATGTCAAGTGATCAATACTCTGGTGAATCATTTAAGTTATAGAGATAGAAGGAACCTTCTACTTCAATGCCTCATTTTACATATAAGGAACAAGACCATGGTCCAGAAAGGTGAAGTAATCTTCCCAAGATCCTGAGCAAACAGCAGAGACAGTCTTTCAACTTAGCCTTCTGCACCTGATCAATTGCTGTTTCTACTACCATATTTCAGAATATGACATGATATATCAAGGCATGGTGAAGGTACAAAGCCTCTGGTAGGCAGTAACACAGATGTTTAATCTGATTTGTTTGTTTTTTTAACTTAAACATTTTTTTTACATCACATTCATTTATATATATATATATATATATATTCCTTTCCCCTCCCCCACCCAATGAGCCTTCTTTTGTAACAAAACATACAGAAAGAAAGAAAAAATTTTCGCAAAGCCGAATAAAACACTGATCAAATTTGATAATATATGTGATTTTTCATAAATATAGTCCCCTACCACGGAAGCAAAGGAAAAGAGGTGCCTTTTCTCACTATTATCCAGAGTCAAGCTTGGTCATCATAATTACACAGTATTCAATTTTTTACTTTTGTTGTTTTGTCTGTTGTTACATTGTTGTAGACTTTATACTATTTTCTTGGTTGCACTTCCTTCTGTATCATTTCATATATCTTCCTATGCTTCTTTGAATTAATAGTATTTATCATTTCTTATAGCATAGTACATAATTATTACATTAATGTACCACAGTTTGTTCAGCCATTGTTGTTGTTGAGTTGTTTAAGTCATGTCTGATTCTTTGTGACCTTATTTGGGGTTTTCTTGGCAAAGATACTGGAGTGGCTTGTCAATTCCTTCTCCAGCTCATTTGACAAATGAGGAATATGTGGCAAACAGGGTTAAGTGACTTGCCGATGGTCACATAGCTAGTAAGTGTCTGAGGCCAGATTTGAACTTGGGAAGATGAGTTTTCCTGACTATAGACCCAGCACTCTATCTATTGTGCCACCTAGCGGCCCCAGTTGATGAGTACCTACTTTTTTTTTCCAGCACAAGTGCTGCTATAATTATTTTGTTATATATGTTTATAAAATCTTTCTTTCTTTGATCTCCTTAGGACATATAACCTAGTAATAGGACCTCAAGGTTAAAGACTGTAGACATTCTAGTCACTTCTTTACCATAATTCTTCACCAACAATACATTAATGTTCCTGTCTTCCTACATGAATGAAGAAAATGTAGGGAGTATTATACAAAAAGAACTTGTCTTAGAAAACATGTCAAGGATAAATAATCTAAGAATCATCAGACTACCTTAAAATCATGACAAAAAAAGCCTGAATACTACTTTTCAAAAAACAGTAAATTAAAATTGTCTAGATCTCTTAGAACCAAAGGCAAAGTGAAAATAGAAAGAATTCACCAGTCACCTCTTGAAATAAATTCCACAATGAGAACTCCCAGGAATATCATAGACAAAATCCAGAGCTTATAGGTCAAAGAAGAAGTACTGCAAACAGTCAAAAAGAAAGAATCCAGGTAGCAAGGAACCACAGTCAATATAACATAAGACTTGGCAGCTATCACAATAAGGGAGGGGAGAAGTTAGAATACAGTATTTGAAAAGGCAAAATATAAGGACTTACAACAAAGAATAACACATCCAGCAAATCTAAGTATAATACTAATGGACAGAGGCTGGGGAGGAATTGGCCTTTAATTACTTAGAGGACTTCCAAGCATTTCTGATGAAAAGGCTAGACCTAAGTAGATATTTTGAAATGGAAATGCAGAAGTCAAGAGAAACATTGAAAGGTACATCCATATGTTCATTTGGAAGAGACTAGGAGAAAAGAATTGTTCATATGCTACTAGAATATAAGAAATAAATTTCAGAACCTTAATATATGCATAGGTCATAGAGAAAGTAAATAAAACAATAAAAAACATGGGGTAGTTTTCTACTGTTTCAATGGTCTTAAGAGAAGATAGAAAATGGAAGGATAGGAGACCATACTGGGGAGAAAAGGAGAAAGAAAGAGTGGAAAATCATTACCTCAAACAATAAAAGTGCAAAAGATAAGGAATAATCAGATATGGAGGAAGGAATGGAGGGAATAGGCATAAATTTAATTCCATGAGCTTAACTTTTGTCACAATTAGACAAAGGAAGGTTGAACACAATTACATACTTGCACACATACACCCTCAAAGATAACAGTATAGAAAAACATCAAACTGGAAAGGGAAACAGGAAGAGGCAGTGGGGTTATAAAAAGGAATATAAAAAAGAGGGGTAAGAAAATACTAATAAGCAAAATAAATTGCGATATTGGGAGGGACAGTGAAAGGGAGCTTAAAGTAAAGGAAGAAAGAATAAAAACCTGGGGTCAGGGGCAAGGCAAGGAAAAGAGAAGAGGGGCAATAGAACAGAAACATACCTCTTCATCTGCATAACATAAATGTTATGCAACTACCCCCACCTCCTTCTTTAACAATCTTCTTATTTGTAGGAGCAAAGAGAACCAAATTTATACAAGAGGACATGATGGAGGAAAACACACCATTAACAATCATAACTAAAAATACAAATGAGATGAATTCACTTATTAAATGGAAAAGACAGAATAATTAGAAAATATAATACAACTGTAGCTGTTAATAATAAACATACAATGAACAAAGATTCTTATAGAGTTAAAATAAGGAGTTAGACCAAAATCCATTGTGTTTCAGTTGATCTAAAAAAAAAGCACAGGGTAGTAATTATGACTTCAGATAAAGGTGCAATAAATGTATACATGACAAAAAGACAGAAGCAGAGAAACTATATTATGCTTGAGGGCATCATTAGTTGACTAATCAATATCAATATTGAATGTATATACACCAAAATAACATGGTATCTAAATGTTTAAAGGAAAACTAATCAAATTGTAGGGAGATATAACCAGTAAACTGTAAGAGAGACCACAGTGTATATTTTTCAGATTTAGAACAATCTAACAAGGCAAACAAGAAAGAAATCAAAGACCTAAACAAATTTAGAAAAATTAGAAATGGTAGATCTCTGGTAGTGAAGAAATTGGAATGGAAATAAATGTATATATAAGTCATAGATGAAACTTTTGCAAAAATTGACCATGTACTGGGGCATAAATACTTCACCAAAATGCAGAAAAGCAAAATTGTTAAATATATAATTTGTATTGGAGCAGCTAGATGGCACAATGGATAGAGTACTGGACCTGGAGTCAGGAAGACTCATCTTCCTAAGTTCAAATCTGGCCTCAGACACTTATTGGCTGTGTGACCCCGGGCAAGTCACTTGACCTTGTTAGCCTTATGTATAAAATGAGATGGAGAAGGAAATGGCAATCCATTCTAGTATCTTTGCCAAGAAAAACTCCAAAAAACCCAAATGGTGTCATGTAGAATTGTATATGACTGAAATTACTAAACAACAACATAAGCTATACTTGAAACTTTTACAAAAATAAATCATGTATTGAGACATAAACACCTCACAAAATGCATAAAAGTAAAAATATTAAATATATAATTTACTTATCACAATGTAATAAAATTATATTCAATAAAGGGCCTTTAAAATGTTAATATAATTGGATACTATATAACTAAGTCCTAAAAATTTAGATAATCAAAGAATTATAGAAACAATAGAAAATTTCCTCAGAGAAAATGATGATAATGAGATGACTTAATGAAAATTATAGGCTGTAGCTAAAGCAATCCTTGGCGGAAATTTTTCTATCTCTAAGTATTTTCATCACCAAAAGAAAGAATAAATCATTTATTTGGGCATACAACTAAAAAGAAAACTAGAAAAACAACAAATTAAAAACCCTCAACTAAAAAACAGTAGAAATTCTGAAAATCAAAGAAGAGATTAATAAAAATCAAAAGCAAAAACCCATTGAACTGACCAAAGCTCCAAGTTATTTTTAATAATAATAATAAAAGAGATAGTTAGCCAATAAGATTTGAAAAGGAGAAGGAAAGACAATTTTTTTCTACATCAAAAATGGGAAAAGGAGAATATGCAATTGATGAGGAAAAAAGGAAATTATTAGAAACCATTCTTTCCAATTATATATTATCAAAACTGTTAACTTAGAGGAAATGTATGAATACTTACAAGATATTTAATATCCAAATTGATGAAAATAAAAATCAATCATTTAAATAAATTAAAATTAGAAAAGAATTAAAGGTGCCATAAATGAACTCCCAAAAGGAAAACAAACAAACCTCCAATACCAGATAAATATAGAAGTGAATTCTATCAAATATTAAAAGAAAAATAGATTCCTATCTTAAATAGAGAAAAAAATAAATAATTAAAAAGACATACATAATTTGCAAAAATAGGAAAAGAACAGACTCTTCCAATCTCTTTCAATACTACAAATATGGCCTTGATACCTAAAACAGTGATAGGCAAAAATGATAAAACAATATTCCTAATAAACATTAATTCAAAAATTTTCAATAAAATATTAATAAATAGGTTACAACAACATATTAGAAGGATTAGAAAGATTACTGTTACGCAGCTGAATTTATACAAGGAATATTGGTTTGATACAAGAAATATTAAAAACATAGTAAATCATTAATAACATATTAAAAACACGTGATTCTATCAATAGATACTGAAAAAGCTTTTGACAAAATCCAACATCTGTTTCTATTAAAATCACTAGAAAGTAGAGGAGTAAATTGACTTTCTTTAATAAAGTAAATAATATCTATCTAAAACCAAGAACAAATATTACATGTAACAAAGAAAAGTTAGAGGGCTTTTCAGTAAGATCAGGGGTAAAGTATTGCCACTACTATTTATAATAGTGCTTAGAAATGCTAGCTATAGCAATTAGAAAAGAAAGAGAAATGGAGGAAATAAGAATAGGCAAAAAAAAGGAAACAAAAATTATTGCATTTTGTAGATAATATGATGATATATTCAGAAAACCCTAAAAAGTCAACTCAAGTTTATTGAAGCAATTAATAAATTCATCAAATCTGAAAGATATAAAATAAATCCATACAAATCAACAGCATTCCTATATATTACCAATAAATTCCAGCAAGAAAAGAAAGATCAATTTTGTTCAAATCACTGCAAAATACATAAAATATTTGGGAGTCTATCTACCAAGACAAATTCAATAACTATATGAATCCAACTATATAATATTCATTATGGAAATGAAAAAGTAAAATAAAATAATAAATAGAATAGAAATTGAATAATATGCAAATATATTATAATTATGTTTTATAGTATTATAATTGTGTATAAGTATATATAAAATGTACTATATGATAAATAAAATATAAAATAAAATAATTGGAAAAACATTCATTGCTCTGAGGCCTGTCCAACCAATAATAAAAAGGATATTATCTATCAATCACAACATCAAAGGATTACTTTATATAGCTTAAAAAAAACAATGAAATTAATTTAAAGGAACAAAAGGTAAAAAATCACAAGGGAAATACTGAAAAAAAAAGTGATAAAAAAGGGGGCTTGGCAATATAACATTGCAAACTACACTACAAAGTGGTATTCATCAAAACAATTTGGTTCTGGTTAAAAACTGAAAGGTCAATCAAAGGAAAAAATGAGCATACAGGAGGAAATGAACATAGTAGCATAGTTCAGTAAACCCCAAAACTCCTATTACTGTGGGAAGGACTGACAAAAACTTGACAAAATCTGACAAAACTTGCTGGGAAAAATGGAAAACAGTCTGACAAATTATATCTAGACAAACACTTCAAGCTGTATACCAAGATGAACTCTAAATATATAAATGAATTAGATATTAAAATAACATTATAGACAAATTAGTAGAGCAAGGAAGAAATTATCTATGGATAGATGAAGAGTTCCTAACCAAGCTTAACCAAGCAAGGCATAAAGAGGATCACAGAAGCCAAAATGAAAAATTCTGATTTTACAAAATTGAAAAAGTTTAGCACAAACATTCAATGCAATAAAAATTAGAAGGAAAATGGATTTCAAATATTATAGCAAGTCTTTCTAACAAAGATCTCCAAAACATATAAGGAATTGATTAAAATTTATAAGACCAAGCAGCATTCACTAATAGATAAATGGTCAAAGGATATAAACAAGCAGTTTTCCAAGGAAGAAATACAAGGTATTAGCAAACATGTGAAAAAAAATACTTCAAATCTTTAATAATTAGAGAAATGAAAATTAAGCCAGCTCTGAAGTTCCATCTCATACCTATCTGACTGGCAAAAATGACAAAAGAGAAAAATGACAAAATTTGCAGGGGCTGTGGGAAAACAGGCATATTAATGCACTGTTGGTGATGCTGTGGATTGTTCCCACCATGTTGGAAAGCAATTTGGCGATGTGCCCCAAAAGTTAATAAACTGTGCATACTCTTTGATCTAACAATACCACTATTAGGCCGATGTCCTCAAAGAGATCAAAGAAAGAGGAAAAGGACCCATATATATTGTCTTCACTTTCAGAACATGAGCTCATTGAGAGTTTTATCTTTTCAATTTGTGTATTATGCGCACACACACACACACACACACACACATGCACGCACGCACACACACTTAGCACAGAGCTTTGAACATAATAAGCATTTAATAAATGCTTTTGTCATTCATTCATTCATTCATTACAAAAATATTTATGGAAACTCTTATTAAAGAAGCAAAAAACTAGAAACTAAGGGGTACCTACCTATTAAGGAATGACTAAATAAATTCTTGGTATATGAAACTAATGGATTATTATTTTGCCATAAGAAATGATGAAATTAACACTTTTCTGAGGAAACTGGGAAGACTTGTATGAATTGATGCAATATGAAATGAGTAAAACCAGGAGAACCATTTATGTAATGACAATATTATAGAGAAAAACAGCTTTGAAAGACTATAACTCTTAACAATGCAATTAGAAAAACACAATTTTAGAGCATCAAAAAAGCATACTTCTAACCTCCTGACAGATAGGTGATAGACTGAAAATGCGGAGTTAGGCATGTACTTTTGGACATGGTCAATGTGAGAATTTGTTTCATTTGATTATGTATATTTGTTATGAGAGATTTTATTGTTGTTGATGTTACTGTTATTCATTTGGGGTAGTGGGAGGCAGAGGAAAATGCTTGTCATACAAAAAAGAAATCACATGCTTAAAAACATCACAGATAAAAAATAATATTAATCCACACTTCAGATAAATGTGTGTATGTGTATATATATGTATATGTGTATGTACGTGTATACACACACACATATACATATATACACACACACACACACACACACATATATATATATATATAAATGCCATAACACTAAGGGAAAAATTGATCCAGTTATAGAGACAGTAATATTATAATAGTTGAAAACCACAATGTGTCCCTTTCAGACTTAGACAAATTAAACATAAAAGATAAATAAGAAGTTAAGGACTTGAATATACTTATACACACAGATATATACTCACGTGTGTATATTATATATATATATATGTGTGTGCATATATATGTACATATTTTTTCTTAGAATTAGATATAATTAATCTCTGGCAGTAATAGAATGAAAATAGAAAAGAAAATGCTATTTCTCAGTGCTACACCATTACAAAAATTGACCATATGCTAGGGCTTAAAAACCTCATTAACAAATGCATAAAAGTAGTACTAATGCACATACACTTTATTAGCCCCAATTCAATTAAATTTTTTAATCAATAAAAGGCATTTCAAGAAACTTAAATGGAGATTAAATAATATAATCCCAAAGAAAATCAATGAGAAAATCCTAAGAACAATAGATAATTTCATCAAGAAAATGACTAGACAACATATCAGAACTTTTGGGAGGTAGATGAAAAAATCATTGGGGAAAATTTATATCACTAAACACTTTCACTAACAAAAGGGAGATAGAAGGTATGAATGTATTGGGCTGCAAAGAATAAAAATTCTAAAAAACAAACAGCAAATAAAAAAATCCCAACTAAGCAAAAATATAGAAATTCTGAAAATAAAGATAAACACAATTGAAAATGAAAAGAAACTTTTGAACTGATAAAGAAAGTCGTGAGCTTTCTTAAACTAATAAAATGACAATTAGCTAACTTGATAAAAAGAGAGAAAAACCAAATTGCCAATATCAGAATTTGTAGAAATTATATTACTACAACTACAAAACACTCTTAGAGAAATAAAGACAAATAATTGAAGAGATATTAACTGCTCAAGTTTGTGCCATGTCAATATAACAAAAATGATGGTATTAGATAAATTAATTTATGTATTTAGTATCATCCTAATAAAATTACTAAAGAATTGTTTTATAGAACTAGACAAAATAAAAATGAAACTTATCTGAGTTAGCAAACTGTCAGGAATTTTTAGGGAAGTAATAAAAAAGTAAGAATAACAACATGACTGTTATGGAAATGTTTTGCATGACTACGCATGTATGATGTATATTGAATCCTTGCCTTCTCAATGGTGGGGGAGGGTCATCGGGAGGGAGGAAGGAAGAAAATTTGGAACTCAAAGTTTTAAAAACAAACGTTAAAATTGTTTTTACATGTAACTGGGGGGGGGGAGTACTAATTTTTTTAAAATGTGAGAATAAAAGGGACTTCACAGTTCAGCCTCCTGAATGGTAATCTAAAGCAAAAGCAGTAATTATCAAAACTGCATGGAAGTGATTAAAAAAAGAGAGAAGTTGATCAATGGTACAGATCTGGTATAGAAGACCAAAAAGCAGTGTATATAGTTACGTAGTGTTTAGTAACTGTTAGAAGAGCAATTCCTGGGGTAAGGGCTCATTATTCAACAAAAACTACTGAGGAAATTGGCAAAGAGTAAGGCATATCATGGTTCGATCAACATCTCATACCATTTATTACAATGAGCTCTAAGGATGCACATGACCTAAATAAAAAGGTCATATCATTAGTAAATTTGAGGGAAAGGGAAGGAATGCTATTCACAACTGTGGCTAAGGGAAGAATAGTTGACCAAACAAAAGATAGAGATGATCATAAATCATATAATGGACAATTTTGATGCTATAAAATTGAAAACTTTTTGCATGAACAAAATCAATTGTTAGAATTAAAAAGGAAACTTAAGAGGAAAAAAAATCTCAACTAATTTCTCTAAAATGGTATCTGAGCTGTATAACTAATACAAATACAGAGTGACCCAAAAGTCTTACTGCAGCTTTAAGCCATTAAAGCTTTTCTTCTCTTTTTCATGTTGTATGATTTCACTTGGTGGTCTCATTAGGTCCTATGGATTCAATTATCATCTCTATGCAAATGATTCTCAGATCTATTTGTCCAGCCCTAACCTCTCTCCTGACTTCCAGTCTAGCATCTCCAAATGCCTATTAGACATCTTAAGTCGAATCTCCTGTAGATTTCTTGAACTCAACACATCCCAAACTGAACTAATTATCTTTCTTTCCCCTCCCCCATGCCCAGATTTCCTGTCCTCTATCATAAGTTTTAGAAGGGAATGGTTACTTGCCCCCAGGCATCCCATCATTTTATTTCCACTCCAGGAAATATGAACCCAGGAATCTGAATCATGTCTTCTCACTCCAAATCCAGTGTTCTTCCTACTGTGTCACTCAACCTCTCTATCCTCTTTCCTCAAATAACCAACCACTGCTCCAACCATCACACTTTTTAAATCCATTTTTTATTCTGAGTAAATGGGCAAAAAGTTATTTTCTCAAAAGGGTTTTGTACAGTACTTTTGGATAAGCACCAAGTTAAAAACAACAACTTTATATCATTTCTGATTTCCAAGGCAGTAAAATATTTTGATAAACCATATCAGTGAAATTAGTAAAAAAGTTAAACTTGCCCCCCACCCCGACCCCACCGTCCTATCTTCCCCCTTCCCTTTGAAAGTACTAAGCAATTTCTTTAAAATCTCCCAAGTATTAAATCCTCATTAATATAAGCCCAGTGTATTTATGGTGTCAAAAATATATTTTTATAAAAGCCAAAAGCAACTGTTACCCAAATTGCCTCATTATCAATAATCTAGCATCATGCCTTTTATGTGTCATTTCTTTCCACAATATAAGATAGTTGATGACTTTTAGCAAATACATCATGGCAAAGGATTACTCTCATCAGAGGCAGCCTTTGAAAAGGATATGCTAATTTCTAGGGAGCAAGAAAACATCAAAACAGTGCTAGCAAATAGCCAAGGGACTTTTATGTCTTAATATTGCTCAGAAGTGCTTTATCTCCTGGTGCAACGTGGATCATAGTATAAACAGGAAATGAAACAGGGACAGCATCAAAGAAGCACCAGTCTATGTCTGTAATTTCAGATCAGGTTTAATAAAGGTTATCTGCAGTAGGCTAATCAAACAAAAGGGTGTCAGTTTTAAAGAGCCATTTGATAATTTCAATTTAAGACACCCTAACAAAAAGAACCTAACAATGTCTTAAAACCACCTCCCAATCCCTCCCCCGTACCAGCCAGATCTCTGCATCTTCTTTTCAAAGACATTCCATTTATGGCATGATTTTGATGTCCCCATTTCTAGGTGATCAGTTTATCAAAAATCAACCTACTTTTATGATGTCCTTGATTTTCCTAAGATCATCAGCATTATTAAGAAGGAAAAGCAGCTCGATCCTAGGAAAAAGAGGCATCCACAGCTCTCACTGTAAAGTCTATTAGGCAGAGACATAGCTTATCAAAGGATCATACATTGGGAGTGGGAATGAACCTTAGAGGCCATCTAGTCCAATTCCTTAATTTTACAGATAAAGAAACTGAGGCACAGAAAAAGGTCTGCTTAAAGTCACATAGGTGGTAAACAGCATAGCTGGGATTTGGACCCGGATCCTCTGATTCTGGGCAGCTAGGTGGCACAGTGGGCAGAGCACTGGGCCTGGAGTCAGGAGGACTCATCTTCCTGAGTTCAAATCTGTCCTCAGGCACTTACTAGTTGTGTGACCCTGGGCAAGTCACTTAACCCTCCTTGCCCTGGTTTCCTCATCTGTAAAATGAACCGGAGAAAGAAATGACAAACCATTCCAGTATCTTTGACAAGAAGACCCCAAATAGGGACGTGAAGAATCAGACACAACCGAACAACATCTGATTCTAAATCTAGCACTCTTACCACTATCCCACACTGCGTAGTTTAAGGTTAATTGCCTCTCTGGAAACTGTAGATAAAACATGAATTCCTCAAGTCATAGAAGGTAAATTTGAAGCTTGGAAATGATCAGGTCATAACTTTTGACTGAAGGAAGAACTTAGATGTTGGTTATTCTCAGACTCACCAAGCCTGATGGCTTATCATTCTTATCACAGATCTCCTATTCTACATGGCCCTGTTCAAGGTAAGTGCTGCCAAGTTTTCAAAGTGTCCTGAGTTAGCAAATGGCCAAGAGACCCTACCAGCTCTTTAAAAAGACTTGAGAAGACATATCTTGTTAAGTAAATATTTATGGATGAATGACAAGGCTAGAAATCAAAAGAAGGGACATAGAGAAAGGAAGGAAAAGGTCCTTGGTCTCAGGGTATGTATGGCTCTTCTAAACAAGCCTACTCATATTTCCTCACTGACCTAGGAATTTGACTGGTATATTTCCACAGTTTCTCCCATCCCCATCTCTGAATCTTTCCCTAAGTTCCTCACTCCCCAACTAAGACCTTCCAACCATTTGTTTTTCTCCCCACATTTACTTATTTTATTTTTAATTTATCAAACAAAAATAAACATTTCTATAACCTAGTATAATAAAAATATGATTGCACATAAAATTGTAAATCTATTGGGGAAACAGAACAGAATATATTTTAAAAGTCTATGTGCCTTGAAACATGAATTTGTTCAATACATAGAGATGATGTTATCTCTAGTTGAGTCCATAGACTGTAGCAGGAATTCATATTTAATCACAATTAATACACCCTTATCCAAAAAAAAAAAAGTTTCTTATCACAAGTCTCTCCCCACTCCATTCCAGCCTTCATTCAGCCACCAAAGTATTTTTTTAAAGTGCAGGTACAACTATGTTTCCTACCACTCACCCTGACCCAATAAACTCCAGTGGTTCTCTAACACCTCTAGGATCAAATATTAAATCCTCTATTTGGCTTTCAAAGCCGTTCATAACTTTTCCTTCTTCTACCTTTCAAATCTTCTTCCACCTTGTACTTCTCCCCTGCCCCTCATGTATTCTGCAATCCAGTGTCACTGACCTCTTTGCTGTTCCTGGAACTAGACACTCATCTCCCCATACTCCAGGAAATTTCACCAGCTATCTCCCAGGTCTGGAATGTTCTCCCTCTTCATCTCTGCCTCCTAGACTTCCTGTCTTCCTTTATGTCCCAAATAAAATTCTATCTGCTACAGGAAGCTTTCCCCAATCTCTCTTATTTCCAATTTAACCTGCATATAGCTTGTCTGCACATAATTATTTTCATGTTGTTTTCTCCATTAGATTGTGAGCTCCTTGAAGGTAGAGATTGTCTTACCTTTCTTTGTATCATCAGTGTTTAGTAGCACGTAGTAGGTGCTTTATTCAAAGTTTATTGTCTGTGACTGAGAAAGTTGGCAGTGGTGGGGGCAATGCAAAAACCAATTCTTCTTGGCTTCAGAATGCTCAGCTGTTGCCCTTCCTTCCCCTTTCTTCATGCCTTGAGCTCACATCACTACCTTGCTTACACCACCCACATGGCTGGAATGGGTGATGATAGTGCTGATGACTGACACTTATAAAACACTTTCAGTTTTGCAAAGTACCAAACTGGATCATCTCATTTGATTTTCACAATAACCTCGTAAGTTAGAGGTTATCATTAGTCCCATTTTACAAAAGAGGAAACCAAAGCCCAGAGAATGAGTGTTTTGGTCACCCAGTTGGTTTGAGGAAGGGATTCAAAACTAAGTCTCCTGCCTTCAGGCCCAGTCCTCTAACCACACCATCATACTACCTCTCAATGTTGAATAGTAGGCCCCTAATAATGTTTATCAAATTATATTGCCAATATTAGGATCAGTTTTCAGGTTCTTAGAATGATACATTTAGAGATGGAAGAGACTTTAGCACTCTTCTGGTCCAACCGCTTTATTCTACAGATGAGGAGATTAATGATTCAATCCAAATCAGAAAGGAAGTAAATAGTAGAGCCAGGATTGGAACCTAAATCTTCAAATGCCATACCCAAATCATTTTCTATTGCATAGCACACATCAACTAAGAGGTGTGGGAGGCAAGATGCATGGTAGAGACAAGTCTTGCTGGGGTTAAATGTTTTGTTCAGTCACTTTTCAGTAGTGTATAACTCTTTGTGACCACATTTGGGGTTTTCTTGGCAAAGATACTGGAGTGGTTTGCCATTTCCTTCTCCAATTCATTTTATAGATAGGGAAACTGAGGCAAATAGAGTTAACTGACTTTCCCAGGGTCATGAATCAGATTTTCCTGACTCCAGGCCCTGGACTCTATCCACTGTTCTACCTAGCCAAGAAATAAGCCCAAGGTAAAAAAAAAAAAAACAAACTACAAAGTGTCTAGTTGAGTCACCAGTCCCTTTAATGTCCAATTGTTGAAGAGGCAAAGTAGCTGCATAGTTCTAAGACTGGTGTGGATTCTCCACTACTAGAAAAACCCAATAACTGACTTTTAGGTCCACAGCCTAGGGTGGGAGCACAGAATTTGGGGTACTGGAGGCTCTAGTTATGGCCTTGACAGGCTTTGTAGCCTTAGTAGATAGTCACCTCTCTGGTGGTTTCTTCACCTGAGGAATGGAGCTAATGATAGCCACTGAGGAAAAGGAGCTCTGAAGTTTAATTGGCTAGTGTCTAAAAAGCCCTTTAAAGATGAAAAGTGTCAGGTAAGTATTATCATCATCACAGTACTTCTTAAGATGATATAAAGTAATAATAATGTTCTCCACTCATAGGGCCTTTCATCCCTGGATCTCAAAGTACTTAGGCAATACTAATTATCTCTCACAGCACTTCTATGAAGTATGCATTATTAGCCTCATGCCCTCAATGGAGAGACAGACAAGAGGATGGCAAGTGACTTGCCCCAGGCCAAAAGGGAAGGTTTCAAAGGTAAGGCTGAAATTAGAATACAGATGTCTAGCCTGGAGCTACCTTTGTATGTCTGCTTCACCTATTCCTTATCCTTATCCTTATCCCTATGCTCTCATAAACCACTCAGAAGGTTATGCGTAGAAGAAACTTATTTCTGTAGCCTTCCAAATGCAGAATATACAGAGAATTCAACAAAATGAAGGGAATTATTGGAGGATACAGGAGCTGTTAGGGAAAGATCCTTGACCCATCACTTCTATTCTGCTTCTCATGTATGACATTCTATTTTTCTAGCTCTGTATTTTTGCATAAGCTGTGCCTCGATCAACAAGTATTCATTAAGCACCTACAATGTTGGGGATACAGAGGCAAAAAGTAAACAAACCAACAAAAACAGAGCCTGCTCTCAAGGATCTAACAGTCTAATGGGAGAGACAATATGCAAACAACCACGTATAAACAAGATATATACAGGATAAATTGGAGAAAATTAACAGAGGATAGGCATTGGAATTGACCAAGCTTCTTACAGAAGGTGGGATTTTAGCTGGGACTTGAAGGAAGTCAGGAATGCCAGGAGGCAGAGATGAGGAGGGAAAGCATTCCAGAAATGGGACACAACCAGGGAAAATGTGAAGAATTGGGAAATGCAGTTTCCTGTACAAGGAGCAGAAAGGAGGCCAGAGCCACTGTACTGCAGAGTATGGGGGGGGTGGGGGGGGAGTAAGGTGTAAGGTATAAAGTATAAGGTGCCTAGAATGCACTCCCTCTGTTATTACCTCTGCCTGTCCCTAGCTCCCTTCAAAGCTCAGAGATGGGATTGAGTGCCAGGAAACATTTGATTTTTAAAATGCTAATGCAATGATCCATGCTGACCCCTGCTCTCCACCCTCCTTTCTCTGAGCTCTAGGAGATTTGGTAGCACCTTTGCTCCAATCCACCATCAGAAGATGGAGTGACAAAAGTGACTGTCACCATATTGAAATGCCAAGTTAAAGTGTGAAAAAAACATTCCAGGCAGAGCAGGTGGTGAGCATGTATGGATGCATGCCCCCCCCCCCCCCCCCCCCCCCACATACCCTGACTTAGCTCAAACCAACAGCTAATTCCAGTCTCACATTACCCAAGACATTCTTCCATAATCTTTACAGGGAAAATGAAATCTTCAAAGGTATGGAATTTTAAGTATTCACCAGCGAAAATAAAGCCCTGCTGTGTTGAGAAAACCCTGGACCCAATCTTGAATTCTAAAAGCAAATGCCATCCCAGAGGCAGACAGCTAACTCCTCTGTATCTCATGACCTATCCTTCCCCTAACCAGCCCTCTCCCACAAAAAAAGGCCTGGTGCCTGGGAATTGCCAACCTAGGGGACTGCCTGACTCCAGCAGACTAGTTTTCTCATCAGAACACAGACAGGCCTGTCATCCTAGCAATATTAACAGTGCTCTGTGCTCTAGCAACTCCTTTAATCTCCAATGATTTGTTCATTTAGGAATGAACTTGAAAAGATAGGTAATCAATGAGTCACCCCAGTTCCTGAGGTGAAGGAGTCACAGAGCTGCCCCAAGGACAGAGGCAAAAGAAGAAGTGGCTGAAACTAACAGGTCTTTTTCAATGCCTCCACAGCTAATCAAAGAACTTCCTCTTCACCATGTGATTAGTGACCAGAACCAGTTCTGGTCTCTCTAAGTCACTTCTATCCCAAGTCATCACAGCTTTCCCAGGAGCTCCCTAGAACCCCCACAGGGGGAGATGTCATTGAAGGTACTTTGTGCACATGCTTATTAAATTGTAAACCCCTCATGAGATTGTAAGCTCCTTGAGAGCAGGAACTGTCTTTTGTTTCTTTTTATATCCCTAGCACAGTACCTAGCATATAGTAGGTGCTTTGAAAGTGTTTATTGATTGCTCCAGACACCCATTACATTTAACATCTAACATCAGTTCCTGAATTGGGACCTTGTTGCTGGGCTTGGCTTTCTGTCCTGCCACATCCTTGGAGGGAATAGATAGGTCACTTTCAGGCCGTTCCTCTCTATATTCTATATGCCATTATTATTCCTACTGCACTTCTGGATAGGGTGGCTGGTAGGCTTCCTTCTCTTTCTTAAATCTCGTCTTCTTATTCTGTCTTCTGGTGGCCAAATGAAGGTACTAGTATTGGCAATTTCTTTATTTCCATCTTCTTATCCAATCCTCAAACATGGCGAGGCTATACTCCAAAATGGTCAGAGATTGCCCTGGTCTCATACCTCTTAGAAAAAGCCCTTAAGAATGCAGGCTATCTGATGTGCATTGGCCCCATTGCCTACTGTGACACTCTTTAGGGGTGCTGGCTTTAGGCCCCAAAGTGTGCCTACATATTCCTACCATGTCTCCATGCTTAGTAATCTTTCAGCACAGGCTTTTTTCCCACTCCTACTCTAATATACCAGGGCCAACTTCATGCCAAGCTACTGGAGCTTGTAATGACTTCTACTTTTCATTGTATATCCACTTTCTGAGCATTCACAGGTTTCTAGCTATCTTCTTGTGCCATCCTGGTTTGGATGGAGGAGCTTTCTGGTTTTCTCTTTGGTATTCTTGATCATTTCTCTACAGCTCCAACTTTTGCATTTCTTCTCTTCCTTCAAAATTCTACCTCCTTCATGAAATCTTCCTTGATACTCCATCTGAAAGTAGCCTTTCCCTCTTAAAATTTCCTATAGCATTTTATTTGGAATTATTCTTTTACCTCAGGTCATATCTATTTTTTACATGTCTTATTCCTCCTATTAAATTGAAAACTCCTTGAAGCACTTTGTGGTTTTGCATCTTTGTATTCCTAGCTTATAACACTGAACATAGTAGGTGCTTACTAAAGATTTATTGAACAAATTTAATTAAGCGTAAATGATTGTGCTGCTATAAGGTTTAGGGTCCGACTCTAACTGCCCTGGGATGGATATTATCAGGAGAGAGGGGCATTACCTGTTTGTTTTGGTGGAATCTGATTGTAGGTCAGTGTGCCTAGAAAGAAAAGAAAGAAGATTCTCAGAAACTAAATCCTGAATCCAGCTATGGAGTAGTCCATCTCATTCATGAGTATAATCAAGGTTTGCATGGGAGAGTGATGTATACAGAGGACACTTGACAGAATTATGGTTAAAGAAAATGTGTGTGTGCATGTACACATGAATGTGCATTGTAGCAGTGAATAAAAGAGACTTCTTTAGAT
Organism: Vombatus ursinus; assembly: GCF_900497805.2. Lineage (NCBI taxonomy): Eukaryota > Metazoa > Chordata > Mammalia > Diprotodontia > Vombatidae > Vombatus > Vombatus ursinus. The sequence goes on from NW_020954579.1 coordinate 25,026,236, forward strand.
AACCCAGTAAAATAATGTCTTAGGCTTTCAGGCCTGATTTCAAGTCATCTTCCTTAAGCTAATTCCTTTTCCACTAGGCATGATCTCAGCCACAGCTGGTCTAAGCATATTTACATAAGTACATTACTTATAAAGATATAAGTAAAGAGAAAAAAGTTCCCAATTAAATGAAGCACTATAGGTTAAGAGAAGACAAAGAGGTAAACTCAGAAGAAGAGAGTAACTTCACAGTAAGAGCAAGTAGAGCCTCAGAGAAAAGAATGAGCCACAATGATGCCAGGAGAGTGACTATAAGAAATTAACAAAGTCATTAAAAAATGAAATTAGAGTTCTTGAGGGAAAAATGTTGGAAGAAGAATAAATAACAGAGTAAAAGGTAGGAAACCTTACCCAAGTAATGAATTCCTTGAAAAACAAAATGGAGAAAACAGAACTTAATGGTATCCTGAGAGAAGAAATATTATAACAAAGTCAAAAGACTAAAAAATTAGAACATTAAATATTCTTTGACAAGGACAGATAATTTAAGAATTATATTTCCTGAAAACTATAACCAAACAAAAAGCTAGGTACAATATTTCAATAAATCATGAAAGAAAATTCCCCAGATATATTAAAAGTCGAAGGCAAAGAAATTATAAAAAAGAAAACACTGGTCAACTCCTGACAAATCTAAAACAGGAAACAACCAGGAATGTCATATAGATAAGATCTAGAGGTTCAAGATGAAGTAAAAAATACTGCAAGAAGCCAAAAAGAAAGCCTTCAAGTTTGGAAGAATTACAGTCATTATAACATAAGTATATGCCACAACTACACTAATAAAAAGGACATCTTGGATACTATATTCCAAGAGGCAAAAGAAAAAAGTTTATACCCAAAAAACAACTTACACTGCAAAACAAAGTATAATCTTGCAGAGGAAGAAGATAGACCTTTAATAGAAGAAAGAATTTTCAGACATTCCTGATGAAAATACCAGAGGTGGGAAGAATCTTTGAAACACAAACATGAAAAAGGCATTCTTTCAAAGCAATTGGAAGGGGCTAAATGATAGTGAAGTACAGTACTTACGTTCTAAAGGAGTATGAGGTTCACTATTCCTGCAGAATCTTACTGCCTTTAAGGTTTATAAATGGAGTTAAGTAATCTGTAAACACAGGCCTTGGTTATGGTTTTGCTATCTTTGAGAGAGAGAAAAAAAGAGAGGGAAAAATGAATACAATGTGGGAAAAATTAGAAAGAGTAAAGAATTTACTATTTCCCATAATTGGGGTGTCTAAGAAGAGGAACATATATACAAACATAGAGGAGAGGATAAGGAGAGGAAGCATTTTATAAATCTCCCTGTTATCTAAACCAGGCAAAGGAAGGTGGAACACATACACATGCAGGAGTTTGGTGTAGAAATGTATTACATTTAACAGGAAAAACAGTAGGGACAAGGATAGAAGATAGAAAAAGGAATGTTTAAGAGGATAGGAACAGAAGTCAGCAAAACAAACTTCATCTTAAGACTGTGTCAAAAAGTGGGGTGAGGCATTAAAAGGAGAGAAAGAAATTAAGAACTAGGGATCATCTCCAGGAAACTCATCAGCATGGAGATTGCTTCAGCTTTGCTACTCACTTCATCAATACTTCCAGTTGCTTCTGCCCCTCTGGAGGAGTGGAGGGTTGGGCAAAAACTCCTTCCACAGCTTGCATTTCTAGAGGGTTTAAAACCTGAGGCATATCTTTATTTTCTACCATATACTCACTTGATTAAAACTCTACCATCATCGTCATGCCCCTGTCCCACCCTATGCTCCCCCATTTTTCAGCTTCCTTTTGTGGATTGTCTTCCACTATTAGATTGTAAACTCCTTGAGAGAAGGAACTGTCATTTTATAAAATTTGTATCTCCAGTGCTTAGCATATGCCTGGCATATAGTAAGTACTTAATAAATGTTTACATATCATGGTCAGAATCTGAATGGTGTGGAGAGAAAAGTAGATCAAACCGTTCAATTATAGTTTGCTAATGTTAATCACATTCTTTTTCTTTTCCCACCTTCTTTGTGTAGAGGAGGCAGGGAAAAAAAGAGAGGATAAAAGTGTGTAAGGCTATAATACAGAAAAAAAAATAAAAATCATGACTGAAACTATGAATAGGATGAACTTACCTGTGCAATGGAAGAAAGAAGCAGGACAGACTAGGAAGCAGAATCCAACAACAGCTGTTTACAAGCAGCACATGTGAGCACAAATATTCATGTGGAGTTAAAGTTAGGGCTTGGGTTTGAATTCATTATGACTCAGGTAAATACAAAAAGCATAGGTCCTCACTATGCCAGTTTCCAATCTAAATAAACCTAAAAATGATCAACAAAAGAATTTTAGAATTGTTAGACATGGTAGATCTCTGGTGATCACTGAGAATTGAAAAGCACATACAAGAAACCAAGGCCATTCATCAGAGAAGGCCTAAAGAAATTATAGTATATGAATATAATGGAATGATATTGTGCAAGAAGAAATGATGAAAGGAACCTGAAAAGATCTGTATGAACTGATTCATATTGAATTGAGCAGAACCAAAAGGAAATTTATACGATAACAACAATATTGTAATGACAAACATCTTTGAAATATTTAATTCTGATGAACTCAATGACCTACCACTATGCCAAAAGACTGATGATAATGCACGCTAACCATGCACTGACAGAGAGGTGATGAATTCAAGCTACAGAATGTAACATATTTATTTTGGACATGACAAATGTAGGAATTAATTTTACTTGACTACACATTTTTGTTATAAGGATTTTGCTTTCCTTCTTTTTCTTTTTTCAGTGAGTAAGGAGGTAGAAGGGAGAAAAAATGCTTGCTAATTAAAAATAAATAAATAAATAAGAAAGTGCATTTGGGTCGTTACAGAGGGGGAAAGGGAAATATACATATTTTTCAACTCTACTTGGCATCTTTTTTTTTTTTTTTGGCTAGGCAACGGCGTTAAGTGACTTGCCCAGGGTCACACAGCTAGTGAGTATTATGTGTCTGAGGCCCGATTTGAGCTCAGGTCCTCCTGACTCCAGGGCCAGTGCTCTATCCACTGTGCCATCCAGCTGCCCCTCTACTTAACATCTTTACAAAAAAATCATGTGCTAGAAAATTCATAAACAAATGCAGAAATACTAAAAGCTTTACTGCTTTTTTACTATTAGCAGTATAATATAAATTTTACTACACAAATGGCATTTGAAGGAAAGATTCAAACTTACATGGAGACTAAATTATATAATCCTAAAGAATACATGAGTCATTAAGCAAATGTTAGAAATAAGAAATAATTTCACCAAAGAAAATGACAACAATGAAATAATATATCAAAACGTTTGGGATCCAGCTAAAGCAATCATTAAGGGGAATTTTATATATCTAAAGTCTTTTATCAACAGCAACCATCAACAAAGGATAAAGGAACTGGACATGCAACTAAAAAACTACAAAGGTAACAAAACAATGCTTCCCAACAAAACACAGAAATTAAAATGCTGAAAAGCAAAGATGAGATAAACAAAGATGAAAGCAAAGAAAACATTGCTAGTAATATTAACTCCCTTAAAATGCAAAAAGAGAATTCATGATGTATAGAAATGAAATAAAGGAAATCTTTAGAAGTTTTTTCCATTATAAGCTAATAAAATAGATAACAAATGAAATAAATATTTACAAAAATATAAAATACCTAAATGAACAGAATGAGAAATAGAGAATTTAAATATCTTGTTCTCAGGGGAAGAAACAGTTGAACAGACCATTAAGGAACTCCTAAAGAAAAAAAAGAAAGAATAGAATTTTGACCCTTTTTTTCCACTTAGTTATCTATGAGGAACTGAGGCAAATGGAATTAAGTGACTTGTCTAGGGTCACACAGCTAGTAATTTATCTGAGGTTAGATTTGAACTCAGGAAGAGGAGTCTTCTTGACTCCATGCCAGGCACTCTATCTACCGCACTACCTAGCTTCCCCATACATTATATGTCATTGGAATTAATTATTCTTTGTGTACACGGATGCAAAAATATTTCATAAAATATTAGCAAATAGTATAGCAAACATATTACAAAGATTGTATATTATGATCAGTTTGGATTTATACCAGGAAGGCAGAGTTGGTTCAACAGTAGAAAAACTGTAACATAATCAAACACATAAATAATAAAATAATAAAAATCACATAATTAGAATCAACAAATAGAAAAAGCTTTTTGACAAACTATAAAATTGATCTATGTTAAAAACAATAAAAATAAGAACAACTAAATGTTCCTTTCCTTAATGAGATAAACAGCATCTAACAAGAAAAAAGAGCTAGCATTATTTGCAATGCAAAAATAAGTAGAAACCTTTCCAGTAAGAACAGAACAAAAACAAGAATACTAATTGTTACCAATATCATTTGACATGGGGTCTAGAAAAGCAATTTATTATGACAAAACCCTGAGGGAATAAGCATAGTCAAGAAACAAAAGTATGTCTTTTTGAAGACAATATAATAGTTTACATAGAGAATGCTATAATTTCAACTGAAATATTAATTGAAACAGTTATAAATTAGCAAACTATTGAAGAAGCTCATAAAAATCATTAGCTTTCTTATGTATTAAAAACAAAGCCCAACAGGAAAAAATGCATTCAAAATACATATTGAATATATAAAATTTCTGGGAGGCCACCTACCAAGACACAGAAATTACATTAATAGAATTTTTTAAAACTGTTTTTTGGAAATGGAGAAGTACAAATAATTCAAGAGATAGTGTTCATGGTTAGGTCATGAATGTATCAACTAGCTAAGTTAATGAACAGATTAAGTGCCAGGCTAATCAAAGTGCCAAAGCATTGCTTAATAGAACTAGATAAAATAATAGACAAATAACAGAAGAAATAACAAAATTCATCTGGAAGTCTAGAATTTCAAAGGAAATGGAAAAAGGTCGAAAGGGGGCCTATCAGTACCAGACCTAAATAAATCTACAAAGTAGTAATCACCTAAACTATTTGGCACTGTTTTTGTTTTTTTTTTTTTTTTAATGGAAAAATTGATAGAACATTAGGTACACAAGCCCCGGAAGCAAGCCAACCAGGGATGGACTAGAGGTTTTGGAGACACACATTTCAGATACTGATAATATGTGAATTTGTTTTACTTAGCTATATTTATTTGTTACAAGGGAGGGATTTTATAGGGGTGGAGGGCTTTGTGGAAGGAGAACAAGGGTAATGACATGAGGCCCCAATTAAAAAAAAAGAGCATCAACAATTATTAAAATAAAGGAAGCTCAGAGAGACAGACAAGCAAGCAGTATTCATACTATTACGTGAGATTTAATTCATATTTTTAAAGAAAAAGACTATGAAATTGAAACTCCTGGTTTCATCTATAATCTTCTTTGTTCTTTTTAAATGGAAACGTTCATGTTTGCTAAGCTCAATTAAGTATTAAATTTTTTAAAAACGAAATTTTGTCAAAGAGCAGTTTTAGATTGTGGTAAATGCTGCAATTTCTAGATGCCTTTCATCCCAGTCTTGTCCTCCCATTCAATTCTGGGCCCATTCGTAATATTATGATTAATACCTACTCAAGGGCAAGTAGTTAGTATAGCAGATAGAGTGTTAGGCCTGAAGGCAGGAAGATTGCTCTTCCTGAGTTCAAATCTGGCCTCAGACACTTAATGGTTGGGTGACCCTGGGCAAGTCACTTAACCCTGTTTGCCTCAGTTTCCCCATCTGCAAAATGAACTGGAGAAGGAAATGGCAAACCACTTCAATAGCTCTGCCTAGAAAACCCCAAATGAAGTCACGAAGAGTCAGATGTAACTGAAAAACAACTGAACAAAACACTGCAGTTTCCAGATATCATTCATCTTGGTCTTATCCTCCTATCCAATTCTGGGCCTATTTATAATATTATGGTAATACTTCACAGAGCTGTTGTGAGATTCAGATAAGATGGAGTGTGTAAAGCATTATACATGACCTACAAAGTGCTATATAAGTAGCAGCTATCATAACTTGTCCGGTCCAAATCTTCTTCCCAAGTTTTTAAGTGTCATTTTTACCTCCTATAGTATCTAAAGTCAATAGTGATGCTTCCACCATTCCAAGTGGTGAACGAGATGGTTATACGAATACTGGCAAATCTAGTCTATTTTGAAACTATTTGCTGTGTCCTGATTGTTTTTTCCTTATAAACAGATTTGGAATGATATGCTTTAATATGATCTCATGAAACTTTCTGTAGATTCATTATCACGTCCATTGCTTTTGCTTGTTTTGTGAAGTAACATGACTATGGGATGTCTATTTTCCTCCCAAATAGGGATCATCCTTAGTTACCTTTGTCAAGGAGAGCAAGTGTTTCTTGGGTGGGGCAGTTTCTGGGGCTCTTGTGACCTCCTTGTGGTGGCTATTTTACATAGGTTAAAATTCTCTGGGGAAAAAATGATCACAAAAGCAAAGAATATTAATCAATAAGTATTGGGGCAGCTGAGATCCAGACACAAATTGAGAGTAGGATGGGGACAGTCACAGGCTATCCTTGGAGATGGCTCCTTTATCCCACTGCTACCACTGCCACCTCACCAAGAGAGAATCCAGATCTCTTTTGCTTTCTGTTTACATAGGACTAAGGGGGAAAACCAAAGTGAGATGGTGAGGAAAAGAATGTTTTGAAGGGTTAAAATAATTTACATTCTGGATCTGCAGAAACAAAACAAAACATCAAGATTTCTTACAGTCCTACTTCTGTTTGGATTTGGGGGACTGTTTATCAAAACTTTGGAATATTAAGTAAAGAATGTTAGGGAAAAAAGATTTAAGATATCAAATCCAATGGCTTTGCTTTATAGATGAGACAACTGAGGCTCAGGAAGTTCATACAGTGACCTAGAATCATATAAACTCACCCCCTATAGATTTCTCTACTTATTCCTTTATTCCCCACCTTGCCTAGCCATAAAACTTTCCCAGTTTATCTGGGCTTCCATATTCTGCTTTACTTCTTACGTTGCCTGGATGGAATACACTATTTCATAATCAATAATAAATGTAGTTCCTACTGACATAGCATTTTAATAAAGTACTTTTCTCTAAAATCTTATGAAATAAATAATTTAAAGTATTATTTCCATCATGCAGATGAGAAAACTGACATTCAGAGGGGCTAAAACATTTCCCAAAAGTCACATAGTTAGTAAATGGCAGACGCTGGATTTGAACCTGTCTCCTGACTCCAAGTCTAGTTCCCTGTCCATAATAACAATAAATAACATTTATATAGTGCTTTAAGGTTTATAAAATACTTTACAAATATTATCTCCTTTATCTTCACAACAACCCTGGGAAGGAGATGCTATTATTATCGCCATTTTACAAATGAGGAAATTGAGGCAGACAGAGGTTAAGTGACTTGCTCAAGATCACAAAACTAGTAAGGGTCAAAGACTCAATTTGAATTCAGGACTTCTTGACTCCTAATCCAGTGCTCAATCCACTGTCACTTAGCTGGGTAGCACCTCTATCATCTGAGATATAGTTTCACTGCGCTGAATATTGCCTATTTGATTGTAAAAATAAATAAACACTCCAGTCATTAAACATTTATCAAGTGCCTCTCATGTGCCAGGCACTGGGAATGCAAATAAGAAAAAATCTCTATGTTCAAATAGTTTACAGTGTAACGAGGAGGGGGAATGGAAACATTCCTTTTCTTTTCTCCCTTTCCATTGTGATGGATGAATTGGTAAACTCAGTTGGTACAGACAAGTAACAGAACTGGAGTCTTGGGAATCTTTTCAAGACTCATCCTTGGCCACATTGTGACTTTATTCAGGAGCTGCCTCTGTGATCCTATTCACAGGCCCTGGAACTCTCAGCCTGCCTCTGTCTTGGCTCTTGCCTCCTCCCCACCCCAGCTCATGTTGGGATATGTGGACCTTGCCTGTATTTTTCCACTGTGGAGCTTAGAGCAGTATACTGAATACATCAAAGCAACAGAAGACAAGTGCATGTGTGGGGAGAATAGCATCAGGTACTTAATTATTATTCTAATCTAGAAGACTGTTTCCTCCCCTTCCCCTCTCTTCTGTCCCAACCACATAAATTTTCCCTTTATTTTGTTTTCTAAAGATAAAGCACTAAAACTGAGCCTATTTCTTCCTTCATCCACATAGGCCTTTCAGGGAGCTTGGGTCTTGAGAGCCACATCTGGATTTCTTATCTTTGCCACATTAACTAGAAAAGCAGGAATCTGTCTGTGTTTGAGGACAGGATATGATAGATGGACAGATAGATTTTATTTGTTTTGTTTTGTTTTGTTTTTGAAAGAAAGGCCATCTCAAAACAAACAAACAAAAAAGATACGGGAAAGGAAAAAAAAAGTTTCCAAACAGCAGCTTTGCTTAACAAAATAAAATCAGATAAAGAAATTATTGTAAAAATATTGCCTCATCTCCAGAGCTCAGAACTTTCCCCCACTCTTGCTCTTTATCTTTGAGAAAGATAATGAAAGAAGAAACTTGAAATCTCATTTCCATTGATGTTCAATATGCAACAACTAGATTTAAGAATTGTAAGAGATCAAAGTGAATGGCTCCCATTCTGATAAAAAATTATCCCTGCTCTGGTAGAGAGTGATGGGCCCATTTAGGAACTCTGAAGGCAAAGCACCTTCCTTTTTGCTGAGAACAAAATGAAAAAGCTTGAGATTCTGGGAGAATTAATTAGATATGTGACTAGTAATATTATAACAACGACATGGAAACAGTTGATGTCTTTTTCAGAGTTGAGCCTACAAGCAACAAATGTCTGGATCAATGAACGGTGGCTGTCCTTTGTGAGTATTAATAGTATATTTAAGGAAAGAATGGAACCAGTCCCAGGCTTATCCATTTGTTCTCCGTAAGAAGAAAAAGGAGAAGAGTAGTGGGTCTTCGACTTCGTGGTTACTCAGAAATCCCAAAGCCTGATTTCAGCTTTGACTAAATCCACCATCTTTGTTGGGCAGCTAGGTGGCATAGTGGACAGTGACAGGTCTGGAGTCAGGAAGATTCATCTTTCTGACTTCAAATCTGACCTCAGATATTTGCTAACTGTGTGATGCTGAGCAAGTCACTTAACTCTGTTTACCTCAGTTTCTTCATCCATAAAATGAGTTGGAGAAGGCCAAGAAAACCCCAAATGAATTCACAAAGAGTTGGACACAACTTAAAAATAATTGAACAATAAACTCTTTGTTTCCCCACCAAATAAAAGCAGAAGTCAGTCACATTAAAACATCCAAACTAGTGCGTTTTCCATCTGCCCTTACTCACCTTTTGCCTGCACCCTCTTCCTGGAATTCACAGACTGACCTGGTAAAGCAAGTGATGCAACTACCCCACCTGGCAGGTCTTTTTAAATAAAACTGATGGCTACATAAATACTGTACTTGTATTAAGAATTAACTATCTGTAATTAGTACCAAGTAATTATGCTTGAGCACCCCAGCTGCTTCCCCTAGGCTCCACAACTGAATCAGAGGCTAGGGAATTGGGACCACGAAATCAACTTTTTTTTTTCAGTTTGTAAAAGGATCTATGCACAAAACCCTTCATTTGCCCTTATTTTTTTAAGTTTTTTGCTGGACAGGTTGCCACCAAAAATAAAAGTCTGGGTCTAAATGTTTCATCCTCTAATCAGCCTCTCTCCACCCTCTAGTCTAGGGATTGAAAAGTAATTGTAATATTAATCTAAGTCAAACGGAGTTAGGAAGGCAAATGCAATGGTAGGGTAAAAAATAAACTCTTACATAACCCTTTGCAATTCCTCTATAGTTTACAAATCGCTTTCGTATATACACATAGCCTCTCATTTTTCTTGTATGGTTAGAGGTTTTTCTGAAAAAAATCTGAGGGTTTTGGTGAAATATTTGTTCAGTCAATAATTCAAAATTCTGATATTAGGTCAGCAGTGTTAGGAAGAAAGAAAGAAAGAAAGAAAGAAAGAAAGAAAGAAAGAAAGAAAGAAAGAAAGAAAGAAAGAAAGAAAGAAAGAAAGAAAGAAAGAAAGAAAGAAAGAAAGAGAAAGAAAGAAAGAAAGAAGAAAGAAAGGAAGGAAGGAAAGAAGGAAGTAATAAAGAAAGAAAGAAAGAAAGAAAGAAAGAAAGAAAGAAAGAAAGAAAGAAAGAAAGAAAGAAAGAAAGAAGGAAGGAAGGAAGGGAGAAAGAGAAAGGAAAGAAAAAGAAAGGAAGGAAGAATAAAAGAAGGGAGGGAGGGAGAAAGAGAAGGAAAGAGAAAGAAAGAAAGGAAAGGAGAAAGAGAAGGAAAGAAGGAAAGAAAAAGAAAGGAAGGAAGAATGAAAGAAAGGAAGGAAAGAAGGGAGAAAGAAAGAAAAAGAAAGGAAGGAAGGAAAGAAAGAAGGAAGGAAGAAAAGAAGGAAGGAAGGAAGAAACAAGCTAATGCAATCTTAAGCTATTAAGACAAGCATTGCTCCCAAGAAGAAAGAGGAGTTATATCCTCTGTATTTTGCTTTCTTCTGACCTTATCAAAAATGTTGTGTTCAGTGTGGGGTGCCATAGTTTAAGAAGGATATTGATAAGCAGAGAACTTATAAAAGGAGGGCAACCAGGATGGTGAAGAACCTCGAGTCTATGCCATTTGAAGCTTAGTTGAAGCCTGGGGCAGAGGAGACTCAGAGGAGACATCACAGCTGTGTTCAAGTTTCTGGAGGGTGGATGAAAGATTAAACTAACTCTGGCCCCAGAGGGCAGAACTGAGAACAATGGACAGTATTATAAAGAAGCTTGTTGTAAAGGGAAATGTCCTAACAATCTGATCTATCCAGAAGTCAAATGGGGCTATCTCAGAACAAGTAGGTTTTCCCTCATTGGAGGCCTTTGAGTAAAGGTTGGATGACTACTTCTTACATATGTTATAGTGGGAAATCCTTTCTTATATGGGCTAGATGGCCCCTGAGGTCTCTAACAAGTCTGGAACTCTGAGGTTCTGTGATTCTGCGATTCTCATTCAGTAGTCCTCTCAACAACTTTGTGAGGTAGCCAGGGCAGTTGATAGCTAGTACAACTGACGATTCATTATTCAACTTTACAATTATCTCTGCCTCTGTTCCCATCCTTTAGGGTAGGTAAATGTCTAGACTGTGAATGCCAGAGGTCATGATGATAATAACCTTTTCTTTTAAAATAATAATAATAATAACTCACGTTTATATAACTTTTAAGGTTTGTAAAACTCTTTGGATACATTATCTCATTTTATCCCCTCAGCAACTCAGTGAGGTAGATGCTATTATTATCCCCATTTTACAGAGGAGAAAACTGAGGCTCAGAGGAGTTAACTGACAACCAGGATCATCCAGTTGGTAAGTGTTGAAGGAAAGATCTGAACTTAAATTTTACAGCTTCTCAGACCAGTTTTGGCTGAAGTATGATAGTGTTTGAGAGTAAGATTCTGGTTAAATAAATGGCATTATTCTGGCATATTCAGGATTGCTCTCCTATAATAGTCATGAAAGGTGAGACAACACTGCAATATAGCATCATCAGAACTAGAAATTCTGGAAAGAAAAAGTAGAATGTCAAAGGCAAATGTAGTATCTAGGTAAATGTCCCCAAGCATTTGTTTCTTCATGCGCTAATGAAGTATCAAAACATTGCTTCCAAAGTCAAAGGTAAATTTCATAGACATTTCAGGCTCATATATACTACTTAGATACCATGTTCAAAGGATGGTGCTAAAGAGGTCATAGACACAGGTTCTATAATAATTCATAGAAGCATTTTTCACTTTCTGCTTTTCTTGCTTCACCCCTCCTCCTCCCAAATATGGCTAATGTGGAAATAGATTTTGGATGATTTTATGTGTTTTGTTGCTCAGTCATTTCAGTCATATTTGACTTTGGGGTTTTCTTTGCAAAGATACTAGAGTGGTTTGCCATTTCTTTCTCTAGCTCATTTTACAGATGAGGAAACTGAGGCAAACAAGGTTAAGTGACTTGCCCAAGGTCACACAGCTAGTGTCTGAGGCCAGATTTGAACTCAGGAAGAGGAGTCTTCCTGACTCTAGGTCTGGCATTCTTTCCACTGTGCCACCTAGCCTAGGAACTGCTGTACCTTACTTCCTGTGTATAATGGGTGTTAGATTTCTTGCCTTCTCAGTGGGTAGGGGAAAGGGTGGAGGGAGGGAGAGAATTTGGAACTGAAAATTTTAAAAAATTAAAAAGAAATTGTGTAACAAAAATAATAACTCATTGGTACATGGCCCTTTACAATTAGTTCCCCACAACACTATGGTGTAGACAGTATAATTAGTATTATACCCATTATACAGAAAAGGAAACTGAGGATAAGAGAAATAGAGACTTATATCAGGTCTCACAGCTAATATATGGTAGAATTGGACTTTCATCTAAAATATTTTAGTTCCCAAGACCAGAATTCTTTTCCCTACACCACACCACCTTGTTCTGATCCAAACCAGAAGCTGAATAGCAGATCCCCAAAAGAAACTTGCTCAGTGTCCCAGGGGCAGGCCCCAGCTATGTTGTAAATGGGTGTCATCAGTCATAAGGAAGTACAAGTGTCTCATAATCAACCCATTGCTCCACTTTATGCTTCTACAGTCATAACCAACTAGTGTTGAGTCAATAGCATTACGTCTTAGAGAAATATCTGAAGTTCAAGTAGCTGCTTTAAGATTTGCAAAGAACTTTACATATTCACATCTCATCTGGTTAACTTTATATGAATAATAATAAATGGTATTTATGTCAAGTTTTATGGTTTGCAAAGCCCTTTACCCATAATATCACCTTGAATTATATGCATAATAATAATATAAGCACTTTATGTTTTACAAAGTGCTTTGTGTTTTATCTTCACATCAACTAACCCTGTGAGTTAAGTGCTTCAGGTATTATTATCTCCATTTTAGAAATGATTAAAAACTAAGGCTGAAAGGGGATAAAGTGACATACTCAGGGTTATACAGTATACATGTGTCTGGGGAAGGATGTGAGCCCAGGTCTTTCTGATTCCGAGTTTAGCACCCTACCACTAAGCCATAATAAGCCCCGGAATGTAACTGAAGAGTTCACCTACAGAAAGCATTGAAAAGAATACAGAAAAATCTTTTTAAAAGTGAAAAGTATTTGAGAGAGAGTCAGAATACGGAGACAGGTCTTCACCGACTTGGAGCTTTTTAATGAGGTTGCTGATTATGACTACCCCCAAAGGGAGTAATGGTGGACATGTTAAAGCTGGCAGTCTCTTTGGCCAAAGGACATATTTACTCATCTCAGACATGACTTCTCTCTTATTGATTACTTTTTCCCTTTCTTTTCTCCCTTTTTAAAAAGAAATATCTTACAGTAATCTCATAGTTATCTAAGCGCTTAATTTTGTATTGCCTTCCATGATCTGATCAATAGCCAAGCTTACCCTAGAGAGAAAGGTTATGAGGCGAAATGGTTTTTCCTTGAAAGAATACTTTACAAAGGGCTTGGACATCTTCATCATAGTGCGGCCTCAGCAACTTCTGGATCACCTTCTGGCCTTCTCCACCATCACTCTGGTCTGACCCACCTCTCTAGTGATTGACTGGTTCCCTGGGCATGACTCCACCCTGAGATTAGCTCAGTGATCAATAAATCCCTACCTGTCACAACCATATCATGAGACAACCCAGTCACATTGCTCATCTTCCATTTTTAGTTCACTCTCCAATCTGTCCTACCTCCACACTAGTTACCGGGATGCAGCTTTATTACCTACCTTTCCTGTCTCCTACCTTTTAAAAATTGTTTTCCCTCAATAGAATGTGAAAATACAAGTAGGCAACATCTTATTTTTTTGAGTTTTGTTTGTGTCCCCAACACTTAACACAGTGCTTAACACGTAGCAACTGCTTAATAAATGTTCTTTCTATCTGTCTGTCTATCTATCTAATCTGTCTATTAGCTCTATCACAACCAATAAAATTTTGCAATAATATGCCTAATATAAGACCACCTCTAGCCTCTCAACATTGGAAATGCTGCTACAACTAAATATAACCTGAGACTATCATAGTTAGCAAGGCTTTCTAGGCTTTCATGACTATGAACTGGTATCCTGCTTAGTAATGAAGAGGCCAACTCTTAGACTTTGTCTTTGTGAGTGTAGGGAACCCTGAGCTGGCTTTGATGGCCCACTTTTTCTTTTTCCTCTGCTGAATTTGTACACATCTTTTAAAGCCCAAGTAAAATACTGGCCCCCTGAATATTCAGTAAAGATGACAATGTGAAAGGCAGTAGAAAAGCCTATCTCTCCCAAGGATACACCAGTAAATATCAGAAAATGAACCTAGGTAGAGCAATGATAAAGACAACCAAAGAGAAACAGAAGTAATCATCTCCATCCACTTCAGAACTGAGCAAAAAGATGACCAGAAGCCAATGGAGACTTGGATATAGGTCTCACACCAGGGAAGCCAGCACAAGCTCTGAGAAATGGCTCAAAGATCTGTGAGTGCTAGAAGAGGCAGCTAAGTGGTAAAGTGGATAGATCGCTCAGCCTGAAGACAGAAAGGACTGAGTTCAAATCTGGCTTCAAACACTTACTAGCTGTATGAACTTGGCCAAGTCACTTTAACCTGTTTACCTCAGTTTCCTCAACTGCAAAAAATAGATTATAATATCACCCACCTCCCAGAATTGTTGAGAACTTAAAATGAGATACTATTTGTAAAGTGGTTAGCATTGTGCCTGACACAGAGTAGGCATTATATAAGTGCTAGATATTATTATGAGACCAGGGAAGCCAGCCTAAGCCCAGGTAAATGGACCTGAATCCCAATCCTAGCTCTGACCTATCAGAACCAAAGCTGGGACAGAGTGGAAAAACTTATCTGAGTGGACTCTTGGAAAAACCAATTGGAGCGGATAGGACTGTAAGACTACACAAGACACCAGTATATATTATAATAGTCAAAAATTTTGAAAATGTAAGATATCTACTATCAGAAACAATTGACTTAGAAAACAAGTCAATAACTAATCTAAGAATCATTGTACTCTCTGAATATCGTAAGTAAAAAAATAAACTTGGATGGCATAGATCAAGAAATAATAAAAGAAAACTGCCTAAATCTATTAGAAACAGAGGGCAAGATAAAAATAGAAAGAAGCTACCAATCATTTACTGTAAAAAAACACAAACTGAAAACACTTGAGAATGTCATAGCCAAAATTCAAATGTTCCAAGTCAAAGAAAAAAAATGACAGTCAGAAAGAAATAGTTCAAATACCAAGGATCCACAGTCAAGATCACAAAAGGCTATGATGCAGTATTATGAAGAAGAGGAAATCTTGGAAAAGAACATTCCAGAAGGAAAAAAATTAAGGCCTACAACCAGGAATAACTTACTCTAAGTAAAACTCTCCTGGGCTGAAAATAGACCTTTTAAAAGTAAATTTTTATTGATGTCTTAGTTTTTTTTTTTTGCACAATCATAGTTATCCCAAGTATTCTTCCTTTTTCTCCTCCCAGAGAGCCATCTTATATAACAAACTGTATTTTTAAAGAGAAAAAAAATCAGCTCAATTGATTTATACATTAAAAATGTTCAAAAATATTTGCAATGTGTAGCACCTATGCACCTCCTCCCTCCACAAAGGGGCAGATTAAAGATATCCTGTCATATTTCTTCATTCAAGTTTTGCTTTATAATTTTTACATTCACTTTTGATTTTTGGCATGTTGTTCTTTCCATTTACATTGTTATAATCATTATGTATATTGTTTTCTTGGCTCTGCTTACTTTACATCAGTTCATGTAGAGCGTTCCATGCTTCTCTGTATTCATCATACATTATTTCTTATAGCATAATGATATTCCATTACATTCAAGTACCACATTTGTTTAGCCATTTTATAATTAGTAGACATCTATTTTGTTTCCAATTCTTTGCTAGCATGAAAAGTGCTGCTATAAATGTTTTAGTGGATGTGGTGACTTTCTCGTTATCAATGGCTTTTTTGGGATAGAAGCCCAGTAATGATGTCTCTGATTCAAAGAGTATGGATATCTTAGTCACTTTATTTGAATAATTCCAAATTGGCTTCCAATCCATCCTTGTTCAGTGGTGTCCAACCCTTCATAACCACATTTGGGCTTTTCTTAGCAAAGATATTAAGGTTTGCCATTTCCTTCTCCAGCTCCTTTTACAGATGAGAAAACTGAAGCAAATAAGGTTAAGCTTCTAATTGTCTGAGGTCAGATTTGAACTCAGGTCTTCCTGACTCCAGGTCAGCAACACTATCTGCTGTACCATCTAGCTATCCAGAAATAAAAGGAGAGTATAGGCAAATCAGCTCTCTGGGTATCCATTTCCTTCCATTGTAAAATGAGTTCATTTAACTGGTTGAATTCTAGGATTCATTCTACCTCTAATCGTCCATGTTCTATGGCATTCAATTTGATAAATATTTCAAATTTGACATTTTTGATCACTTACTCTATGGAAAACATTGCACATGACAGGTATTATCATACTATAAACATTAATAGTAGAGACCCACCAGTTCCAGGACTTGAAGAGGCAGCACCGTGAAATAAGTTGATTTGGGTTTGAATCTCTGCCACTTACTTGTTGTATAACTATATATAAGGCCGAATATCAGATTCCTCTTTTGTCAAATGAAAATGATGATAATATTTATACTATCTACTTCATGGCATTTTTTTTAATTTCAGGGCTGGGGTTTAATTTTCTTGCTTTGTTTTTTAAAATTTTAATAGTATTTTATTTTTTCCAATTACACGTAAAGACAAATTTTAACATTCATTTAAAAAAATTTTGAGTTCCAAATTTTCCCTCTACCTTCCACTCCCTCCCCTTCCTATGACAGTAAGCAATTTGATATAGGTTGTATGTGTGCAATCATATAAAACATATTTCCATATTAGTCATGTCATTAAAGAAGAAACAGTCCAAAAGAAAAAAAACACCCCCAAAAATAAAGTGAAAGTAGTATGCTTTGACCTGCATTCAGACGCCATCAATTCTTTCTCTGGAGGTGGATACCATTTTTCATCATGAGTCCTTTTGAATTGTCTTGGATCATTGTATTGTTGAGAATGGCTAAATCATTCACAGTTTATCACCATACAATGTTGCTGTTACTGTGTACAATGTTCTCCTGGTTCTGCTCACTTCATTTTGCATCAGTTCATATAAGTCTTCTCAAGTTTTTCTGAAATGTGCCTACTTGTCATTTCTCCCCCCCCTACTTAATAGAATTTTACTTACTTAATAGTATTTTATTTTTATCAATTACATATATAGTTTAAATATTCACTTTTATAAGTTTTTTAGTTCCAATTTTTTCCCTCCTCAACATGGCAAGCAATCTGATATAGCCTATACATGCACAATCACCTTAAACATATTTCCACATTCGTCATGTTGTGAAAGAAGAATCAGAACAAAAAGGAAAAACCATGAGAAAGAAAAAAAAAGAGAGAAACTAGTATCTGCATTCAAACTCCATAGTTCTTTCTCTGGATGTGGATAGCATTTTCCATCATGAGTCTTTTGGAATTGTCTTAGATCATTGCATTGCTGAGAACAGCTAAGTCTATCAAAGTTGGTCATCACACAATGTTGGTGTTACTGTGTACAATGTTCTCCTAGTTCTGCTCACTTCACTCAGCATCAGTTCATGTAAGTCTTTCCAGGTTTTTCTGAAGTTTGCCTGCTCATCATTTCTTATAGCACAATAGTATTACATTACATTTTTATACCACAACTTGTTCAGCCATTTCCCAGCTGATAGGCATCCCCTCAATTTCTAATTTTTTGCTACCACAAAAAGAGCTGCAATAAATAATTTTGTACAAGTAGATCCTTTTCTCTTTTTGGAATATAGGTATTGCTGGATCAAGGGGTATGCACAGTTTGATTGCCGTTTGGCATAGCATTGTTTTAGAGGGAGTGCATTGTAAGCAATCTTAATGGACTATATAAATGTAAGTTATAATTGTTATAGTCCACAAGGGGTCTCCAGACCCTACTTGGAAAATAGTTTGGTATGAACAAAAACTATTGGATGGGGGAAGCTTGTCACATGACCTCTGGGAATCCCATTATAAACTTATAAGCCCCTAAGGAGTAACAGAGATATGGTTTAACCCCAGCTGGTTCAAATTCCCTGGAGTTAAAAATAGCAGAGTATAATGAGAAGGAAGAGTGCTTGAGGGCACAGGAGCCTGCCTTATTACCCTCAACTGGGCTACTTAGAAGCAGGTGCTGGCATGTTGAAAAAAAAAAAAACAGCTTGCTGCACACAGGAGGTGTTTCCTCTATTAAACAAATCATACCTGTTTGAACTCTGATTTCTACCTTGGCCAAAATTACTACAATGAAGTAGAGTGTCTTAGACAACTAGGCAGCTGGATGAACCCCAGGAGGTGTTAAGATGTTAGTCACCCTGTGAAAATTAAACCTAACGATTGGGCAAACCCTATCACCTCTAATGGGCTATATGTGACTATCTGTTCAAGGGTAAAATCTAACTCTTAGCCTTGACAATTCTGAAAAAGCCTGACATTGAGCAAAAGTAGGGGTATTGTTTTAAAGGGAAAGTGGAAAAGGATAAGAGAAATCCAGAGAGTGAACCCTAGAAGATGCCCAAGAACCCAGGAGGAAGCTAGTTGTTTCATGACCACATAGTCTGTTTCTATTTATGAACTCACTGAGTTCTCATCATATATGTATATATCCATCCATAACATACTCATATAAATAATTATATCTCATATCAATAAATAATAAATACTCATGTAAATAAACGTGCAATCCTTGAACAGATTCTGCAAATGGACAACGAGTAGCTGGGCACAGAATTGAACAGGAGGAGAATGAGGTTGGATTGCCTGTGAAACTGCAAATGCGTTTTAATGACCCCAAGCTTCTCTAGGAAACAAAGTTCCATCTTTTTAATACCAAAATTATTGAAGTGGTGGTGTTTGCCAGCCAATCATGATATCAGTCAACAAATGTTCCCACTGGAACTGGACTCTCACCCATGGGATCCAATCTCTAATAAATGAGCTTTCACCTTATCTTACCTGGCCATCTCCAACTCATCCCACCTGTATTCCAGCCTCCTCTTCATCCTCTTTGAATCTGAAATAGACTACTGCCCCTGAGACGTTGACCTTGGTACTCTCTTCCATGTTCCCCTTTCCAACTCTGTTTCCCCTGTACATGCTATTAGAATGCAAGCTCCTTGAGGGCAGAGACAGCTTTGCTTACTTGTAGTTTTATCTCCAGTACTTAGCACAGTGACTGGCACATAGAAATCACTTAATAAATGCTTTTTCATTTCAGTCATTCATTCATTCATCCAGTATCTATTACATATTAGACACAATGCTAAGCAATAAGGATATAAAGGCATAAATTAACCTATCTCTGCCATAATGAGCTTTTATTATGTGAAAGGAGACAATATATACACATATAAGTATATCCAAAATACTGAAAAGCATATAATAATATACTAAATAAATACAAGGTAATTTTGAGGTTTAGTGCTAGCAGCTGGGAGGCCTAGGAAATGCGTCATGTAGGAAGTGGTATTTAAGCATGAAGCCCTTATTTGTGGAGGGAGGATAGAGAGACAGACACAGAGAAAGACAAGACAGACAGAGACAGAGAGACAGAGGCAGAGAGAGGAAAAGAGACAGAGAGATGGACATATAGGGACAGACAGATACAGAGAACGAGCTATTAGAATATAGGCTCACAGCTGGGTCTAGGACTATCAGTCTGTAGGGCTTCTGGCCCTTCATTGCATAGTCCAATTCTTTATAGCAAATAATCAGTCAAAATGCACTAAAAATTAGCTCACCTTTATCTGAGAGCAAAACTCATTATAAAAAGACATGTTGTTGCTATTGTTGTTCAGTCAATCAGTTGTGTCTGATTCTTTGTGTATCCATTATGGAGTTTTCTCAGCAAAGATACTGGAATGGTTTGCCATTTCCTTCTCTGATAAAAGGATGTTCATGACATTTTAAAAAAATGTTTAGAGAGAAAAAGAATCTGCCAAAGACATGTGATGCCATTTCATTAGCAGTGATGAAATAGGGAGGTTGAGGAAGTGGGGAGGAATGCATTTGCCAGGTCCCAGTAGAGGCAAGGGAGAGATCGCTCCTTATGCAGATGCAGGTCAGTGAGCCAGACGAGGCTCCCACTGTTCATGACAATATTCAGTTCAAGATAGTAACACCCTTCACTTGCAAATGATTGGCCCCTGGAACTTATAAGCATATACACCCCTGGATTTTCCTCAGTTTCCTATTTCTATTATCCTTTAGTCTCTCGCTCCATCAGGGTAAAACTCCATTTTCAATGTTCGTCTTGCCAATAAAAGACTGCACAAAGATTTCAAAGTAATGAGAAATTATAACAGGAACACTTGTAGTGAGGAGAGAATGAGGATTATATGGGGATGGGAGATATGTTGTAGATGAGATAACAGCAAGAAAGTCATTTTGCCTGTGCAGTAGAATGCATGAAGGGGAATAAAAAATAACAAGACTAGTGAGGACTTTGACTCATACTTTATTGAAAAAATTGTGGCTATTACTAAAAGCAACGTCTCACTTCATTTCACTGTCCCTGGTCCTCATTCCCCATCATTCCCTCATTTATACCAGTCTTAAATAAAGACCTCCCTAACAAGGTAAAGTGCTTTACCTTCTACACATACCCTAGAGTTCATTTCCTCCCATTTTCTGTAAGAGCTTGCCCTTAAAATCCCGCCTCTTACTCACTACTATCCAATCTCTCCCTACCTAAAAGTTCCTTCCCTGATAAGTAGAAACACATCCAAGTCCTCCTTAAGACAAATAAACAAAACTTGCTAGATCCTGCCATCTCTACTATCAGACTGCATCTTTCCTCCTTTTCTTAGCCACACTCCTTCAAAAAGCTATCTACACTCCAGCGAACTCCACTCCCTATCCTCTGATTTCTTTTCTAAACCTTCTGCAATTGGGTTTCTAACCTCATAATTCAACTTAAACCACTTTCTCCAAACTTACCAATGATCTCTTAAATGCTAAATCTAACGGTCTCTTAATCCTCATCCCTCTTGACCTCTCTGTAGCATTTGATACTTTTCACCGCTCTCCTGGATACACTTTTTTCTCTGGTTTTTGTGACAGTTCTCTTTTACTAATGCACTAAGGAGTCTAAGAAATAAAATATACAATGGGAAAAAAAACCAGAAAGATAAAATGCACGTAGAAGAAGCAATTTAATATTCCAGGGGAGAAACCTTTTCTCCTCATTAGTAAACAATAGTGTAGGTAGTAGGATTATACATAAAAATCACTCCTTAGATGGGAGGAAAGGAGGGGAGAAAAAAAGGGAACACAGATAAACTGAGGAACAATGGAGGGGCATGACAAAGAGGAGCAAACACAGGAACCACACACAGTACAGAACAGATTTCCCTGCATCAAATATTTCTCTTCTCCAATTTAACCTTCACGCAATCTTAAAAGTGATTTCCCTAAATGAAGTCCTGACCATGTCAGCAGAATACTCAATAAACTCCAGTGACTCTATATTACCTCTAAAATCAAATTTAAACTCTTTCTGGCATTCAAAGCTCTTCACAATCAGGATCTTTCCTACCTCTCTAGTATTCTTCTCCTCTGTCTCACAATGTTCCATCATCACCCATGTTAATCCCTTTGCCCTAGCTGTGCAAAACATTAGCCTTAGCCTGTAATTCCCTACGCTCTTATCTCTGCCTCTTATCACCCCTGGTTTCTTTCCAAACTCAGCCCAAGTGACATCTTCCATATGAAACCTCTTTTCATAGCTCCAGCTGTGCTACCCTCTCAGACTTTCATAAATTCATTTGGTTGTATTCTCTATACACCTATATATGTGTGTATTGTTTCCCCCTGTGTAATATAAGCTCTTTGAGAACAGAAACTGTTTTACTTTTGTCTTTTTTCTCCAACTTTCCCTGAGCCTATATAGTATAGTTATAATATTATATGTTTAATAAACATAATTATATCCTAAGTAGTTTCCTAGAATATGCTGCCCCTAATGTGGTTACTCATTTTATGTCTCCTACTGTTTGTAGTTCTTGTGTTTTCTCTTTTTTATCTTACTCCTCGATCGTTTTTCTGGCTATGTGTGTTCCCTTGTCTTTCTCTCCTTTTTTCCATCTAAGAGGCAATTTTTCTGTATTATCCTGCTACCTATAATATTGTTTTATTAATGAGGGGAAAGGCCTTTCCCTCTGAAATATTAAATTGCTTCTTTTACACATTTCTTATCCTTCTGGTTTTTTTCCATGGTATATTTTACTTCTTAGATTCCTTAGTGCATTCATCCTCTGTATTCTCACTTTTACACAGATAATGAATGAGATTTTTGTTGTTGTTTAAAGAAAATAGAATGAATAGTTTCCCCCATTCTCACATTCATGTCCCGGTCTACCTCTAGACATGTGCAAATAAGTATTTTATTTGTTAATATTTCACTACTATGTGAAAGTATTTAACTTTCTGAAGTTGGGTCATTTTGCAAGTTAAATACCCTGTTCATTTCTGGGTTCTTTTTGAGGAATAAGTCAAAGTCTTCCTTTTTTACCAAATGTCCAATTATATCCTTTTACAGGATATCCTATTTGCAGTGCCAATTAATTTCCTTTCCTGTCAGAATATCATATTTCAATTTTCTCCTTTTATTTCTTGAAACTGCAGGGTAATCTTATGGTATTATCAATGCTTTTTGGAATTAGAAAGAGTTTTTCCCACCTTTAATACATTGAAAATATGTTCTTTATTGTTTTAGTTCTGAAATTTGACTACAATGTTTCTTGGAAATTTAAGCTTGGAATTTCTTTCTGTTGTTATTCTGTAGATTCTCTCAATCTGAACTTTGCCAATTGCTTCCAATATTTCAGGCAAAATTTTGCAGGATTGCTTGAAGATTTTCTTCAAGATTAAGATTTTCTTTTCCAAATTTTTTTATGAAAGATTTATACTCCATAAGTTACTGCTTCACATCCTAGCTTCAGTGTTAGTATTCTTGCTTTATAGTGCTCTCATGTATTTTTTTCAAATATATTATGATTTTGTTTCATTATTTTTCCTTGTAACTCAGCATTTCAGTATTCTAATTCTGACATTTTCTTTTTCAAATAATCTACTGTATTGAACTGACTCTGCCTTTTTCTAACGTCCATAATCTCTTACTTGGCTTACTCATTTCTTCCTTAAGGCCTCTAGTTTTGGTCCTTATTTTTCAACATTTTCATTTCATTCTTTGATTGTTCTGCAGAACCATTCTAGGGACTGTGAGTTTCTCCATTTTATTTTCAAGGGGCCCTGCAGAATTATTTGTGCTATTTTCATCTTCTCCAGTATATTTTGATTCAGTTTCATTTGTTGCAAAATATCGGTTCATTATGACGGATCTTTGAATGTTTATTCATGTCCCATCTTTAGTCAGCTTTGTCAATCTTAATTAATTAGAATTATGACTTGAATTAGATTGGACCTGTGATTTCATTGGTATAAGGAACTTCTGAAGGTAGAACTTTCTTTACTGATGTAGATTGACACTTTCTCTAATATTCTTAAAGAGCACCGAGTACTGGGACACTGAGAGGCTAAATAACTTATAGCATCACACAATCCATATATGGCAGAACAGAACTTGAATAATGGACTTCTTAACTCCCAGTCCACTATCCATTATGCCAAGCTGCTTATCAATACACACACTAACACACACACACACAAGATTTGGATGATCAGGGTAACTTCTTAATGGGAATAGGAAGGAAAATGCATGATTTTAGGAGTCTTAATACCCTTATAGAAATACTTTATGCTACAGCATAAAGGAATCACAATGTAAAAAGGAAGATATAAAAATATATCCTTTACAGAACACAATGAAATAAAATCAATAGTGAGCAAAAGAAACAGAAACAAAAGATTCACACTTAAAGGTAAACTAAGTTATAAAAGGAGTGGTTAAAAGAATAAGTCACAGAAACTACACCCAATTATTTTAAAGATAATGATGAAACTAAAACAACATACTGCAACTTTTAGAATGTGGCTAAAACAACACTTATATGAAAATATATCTCTGACAACTTCTATGAACAAAATGAAAAAAGAAAGACTCAATAAACTTAGTGTACAATTTCAGACTAGAAAATAAACAAATGATCAAACCTAATAAAATACAAAATAAGAACTATTGAAAATTAAAGGAGAAATAAACTCCAAACTATAGAACTGATTAACAAGCAAGAGCTGTTTTTTTCAAAAGAATAACAAATTGATATACTTAGCCGATCAAGTTCAAAACAAATAGAGATAAAATTTAAAAAATTATATGAAAATTCTACCCACAATAATATTCCAACAAAATTGAGAATTCAAATAAAAATTTTGAATATCTAAAAAATGTAATGTTTTTACATTTTTATAGGGCAGCTAGTTGGTGAAGTGGATAGAGTACTGTTAGATAGTGGATAGAGTAGAGTCAGGAAGACTCATTTTCCTGAGTTCAAATATGACCTCAGACACTTCCTGTGTGACCCTGGACAAATCATTTAACCCTGTTTGTTTTAGTTCTTCACCTCTAAAATGAGCTGGAGAAGGAAATAGCAAATCGCTCCAGTATCTTTACCAAGAAAAACCCAAGTAGGGTCACAAAGAGTTGGACATGGCTGAAAAATGACTTAACAACAACAACAAAATTACCCAATCTAACAAACACAACAAAAAGAAATATTAATCTTAAGAATTCAGTCTTAGAAACAAAAATCAAGCAAGTCATAAACAATTTCTAAATTTTTAATGGGTTGGATGAATTGCAGTGAATTATATCAGACATTTAGAGAGCAGTTAACTATGCTACAAAAATTATTCTCAAAAATATGTTTGCTTCTAGTGATAGTAGACTAATTCAGAATATTTGACCTTCACCAGATAAAACTGGATTAGCTGGTTTCCCTACTTTTAGTTAGTTCTCTGTCAGTTGAGACCTGGACTTCATTCTATACACATGTATTACATTCTATCTTTTATTTTAGTTTTAATTCTATGGGTTTTAAGAATGAATATTACTCCAAAGAAATATGCAAAAGCTGTAGATATTAAAAAGCACAATTAAATTATTGTTACAGATATCACAGTAGCTGTTGGCATGAGGAAGTCAAGTATTTCCAGAACCATTCAAGCCCCCAGTGAAACTGCATCCATTTATTCAAATTTCAAAGGAAAGTTCAAAAGAAAACAAAAATAATACTTCAAACTGAGAAAATATTGCTGCAAAATATCTAATTAATCCTTAGAAAACAAGGAAATACCTTCAGAGGAATCTGGAAGCTGAAGAGATTGCTATTGAATTCTATATAAGTCAGCAGTGGCTTAATAAAGTTGGGGGGAAAATAGTAATATGAAAAGAGCTGCACGCACACACACTTGTGTGTGTGTATGTATGTGTGTATGTATGTGTGTATGTATGTGTGTATGTATGTATGTATGTGTGTATATTCTTTTCATCATTCATGGATCTTTTTGGGATTATGGGCCAAGTAGAGCTATCACAGGGTCAAAGAGTATGTACAATTTATTGATTTTTTTTTCTGGCCATCATTCCAAATTGCTCTCCAGGATGGCTCTATCGAATTGTAGCCCCACCAATAGTGCATTATGAACATTTTCCCACATCCTCTCCAATATTTGTCATTTTCCATTTTTATCATTTTTGCCCATCTAATGAATGTGGGGTAAAACCTTAGAATTTATTTGATTTTAGTTATTAATGATTTAATTATTTTTTAATTTGGCTGTTGATAATTTAAAATGTCTTCCTTTGAGAAGTGCCTATTTATATCCTTTATCAACTTAGAGATGGCTATTATTCTCATAAATTTTAATCAATTCCTTAAATATCTTGGAAGTGGGAACTTTCTTAGAAAAAAATTTCTGCAAAGATTTTTCCCCAATTAGTTATTTCTCCTCTAATTTTAACTGTATTGGTTTTACTTTTTGCAAAAACTTTTCACTTTTTCATAAAGATAATTGCCAAAACATAACTTTTTGTAGCAGCAAAGAATTGAATTGAATGTGATGGCCATCAGTTAGGGAACAGATAAACAAATTGTAGTATACGAGTATAAAGGAATACTCTCATGCAACAAGAAATTATGAAAATGATGGTTTTAGAGAAACCTGGGAGGTCTTATATGACCTGATACAGAGTGAAGTGAGAAGACCCAGGAGAAGAATTTATGCCATGAAAACAGTATCATAAAGACAACTTAAGATATAAGAACTCTGACCAATGCAACAGCCAATCTATTGGATTCAACTCCTGACAAAGAGATGACAGATGTAGAATGAGGTATACAGTTTTGAGCAAGGACAATGAGGGGGTTTGGTTTGCTTGACTATAAATATTTGTTGCAAGGGTTTAGTTTTGTTTTTTCTTTTAAATTGAGGTGCTGGGGGGGGAGGAAAAATAAATGCTTGTTAATTGAAAAATAAAATGAAAGAAGAAAAAAAGGGAGAAAATCAGTAAAAACATACTTAAACATTACCATGAAGGAAAAAACCTCCCATCGTGGGCAAGACAATAAAAACACTGGAGTTCTGAAGATTGGAGAAAGGTAATTTTTACTGATGAAACTTTCTTTTTCATTCAAAGCTATACCAAAATCACTGGCGGCAACACAAGGTTATCTCTTTGGCAGGAAGGAGGGTTAGAGAAATGCCCAGTGTGAGGGACTAGAACTCCTCCATGGCAGGAAACAGGGCCAGAGCTGCATCCAGGCAACCCATGCCTATCCTAGATTCTAGGCATCCTAAGCAAACCAAAACAAGATACAAGGACAGAAAATTCCTGAAGGGGGTGAGGCTTAGTCTTATTCTCAGAATTTAGGGCCAAGAAGGGCTTTCTCATGTCATCCAGGAGGAGAGAAGTGGAGTTTGACTAAAGCACATTCCCCAATCCATACATTGAGGCTGGTGAAATCAGGAAACCAAGGAAAATGTCAGACATGATGTAAAAATACCTTAAAATTAAGAAATGCCCAAAGGGTTAACCTAGAAGAAGAGGGTAACTCCAGAACAATTCCATGCAGAACCTCAGAAAAAAAACATCAAGGACCACAAAAGTATCTAGAAGAAATTAAATAAAAAACCCAACATGAAATAGCTAGGTAGGAAAATATGACAAGGAAAATAAAACAGAAACTTACTCAAGAATTTAACTTCCTGAAAATCAGAATGTGCCAAACAGAAAATTAGTCCATGAGACAAGAAGCAACATTAAAAGAAAAATCAGAAGATTGAAAAAAAGAAGAAAACATAAGGTACATATTATATAAAGCAGCTAACCTAGGAAACAGATCAAGGATGACAAGAATCATTGGACTAGCTGAAAACCATGACCAAAAAATCCTTGAATATCATATTTCAAGAAATGATAAATGAAAACTGTATTTTTAAAACCACTGAGCAAAGTGAAAATAGAAAGAATCCACTAGACACCTCTTGTAGGAAACCCCAAAATGTAAACTCCAAGGAATATCATAGCCCAAATTCACTAATTCCATATCAAAGAATAAATACTATAAGCAGCCAAAAAGAAAGTGTTTTAGTAACAAGGAACCACAATCAAAAACACATACAGGGGGGCGGAGCCAAGATGGTGGAGGGAAAACAGTGACTTGCTAGAGCTTTCCCCCAAACCCCTCCAAATACCTACAAAAAATGGCTCTAAACAAATTCTAAAGCAGCAGAACCCACAAAAAAACAGAGTAAAACAAATTTCACAGACTGAAGGGGAATTGAGTGGCTGATCAGAGGGGGATTGCAAGGATCTCTTTGCCAGGGCTGAGGCAGGAATCTCTTGCTTTGCCCATGCTTGAATCTGGGTAACAGTTCTGAGGGGCAGTCCTGGGGCAAGGAGGAGTGCTGGCGTGGTGGAGCTTGTTGTGGCGGTGGAGAGGAAACTCCTCGCCCCTTATCATAGCACCTTGGAAGAGCTGACACTTTTCAGGTCCCTAGAAGTATCTATGAAAACATCTGTACAAACCTCCAAAGCTTGGGACAGTACAGTCTCCACATTGGAAACAGACTCTTACCTTAACAAAGAGTTTAAAACTCAAGTAATTGGTTGGGATCATGAGCAAGCAGTGCAAAAAGAGTCAGACTATATTATCTTACTTTGGTGACAAAGAAGATAAAAACATACAACCAGAAGAAGAAAACAAAGTCAAAGCTCCTACATCCAAAACTTCAAAGAAAAATATGAATCAGTCCCGGGCCTTGGAAGAGCTCAAAAGGAATTTTGAGAAGCAAGTAAGAGAAGTAGAGGAAAAACTGGGAAGAGAAATGAGAGTGATGCAAGAAAATCATGAAAAGCAAGTTAACAGCTTGCTAAAGGAGACCCAAAAAATACTGAAGAAAATAACACCTTAAAAAATAGCCTAATCCAAATGGCAAAAGAGGTCCAAAAAGCCAATGAAGAGAAGAATGCCCTAAAAAGTAAAATTGGACAAATGGAAAAGGAAGTCCAAAAGATTACTGAAGAAAATGCTTCCTTAAAAATTAGAATAGAACAATTGGAAGCTAGTGACTTTATGAGAAATCAAGACACTGTAAAACAAATCCCAAAGAATGAAAAATTAGAAAACAATGTGAAATATCTCATTGGAAAAACAACTGACTTGGAAAATAGATCCAGGAGAGAGAATTTAAAAATCATTGCACTATCTGAAAGCCATGATCAAAAAAAGAGCCTAGACATCATCTTTCAAGAAATGATCAAGGAAAACTGTCCTGATATTTTAGAACCAGAGGGCAAAATAGAAATTGAAAGAATCCACCGATCTCCTCCTGAAAGAGATCCCCAAAGGAAAACTCCTAGGAATATTGTAGCCAAATTCCAGAGTTCCCAGGTCAAGGAGAAAATATTGCAAGCAGCCAGAAAGAAACAATTCAAGTATTGTGGAAATGCAATCAGGATAACACAAGATTTAGCAGCTTCTATATTAAGGGACCGCAGGGAATGGAATATAATATTCTGGAGGGCAAAGGAGATAGGATTACAACCAAGAGTCACCTACCCAGCAAAATTGAGTATAATCCCTCAGGGGGAAAAATAGTCATTCAGTGAAATAGAGGACTTTCAAGCATTCTTGATGAAAAGACCAGAGCTGAATAGAAAATTTGACTTTCCAATACAAGACTCAAGTGGAACATGAAGAGGTAAACAGGAAAGAGAAATCATAAGAGACTTATTAAGGTTGAACTGTTTACGTTCCTGCATGGAAAGATGATATTTGTAACTCATGAAACCTTTGTCAGTATTAGGATAGTTGGAGGGGAAAAATTATATGTATGTACATATATATAGATAGATAGATAGATGGATAGATAGATAGAGGGCACAGGGTGAGTTGAAGATGAAGGGATCATATCTGGAGAATAAAATTAAGGGGTGAGAGAGGATTATACTAGGAGAAGGAGAAAGGGAAAGGTAGAACGGGGTAAATTATCTCACAAAAAGACAGAATCACTAGGGACTAGAGTATTGATCCCTAGCTTTGGAAACAGATCCTTCTCCTTAGCATAAGAACTACCTGTAGCCTACAACATAAACACTCTGGAATCACCAGCAGGGTGATGGGTCAGCAGGCAAGGGAAGGCAGAATTTATTTCCTTTGTTTGAGAAGAATTTCTCTCTCCCTTTTTCCTTGCCCCTAGCAAAGTCTTCCTCTAATTTCTCCGCAGGACAGAGAAGTGATAAGACTTGGGTTCACAAAGGCTTTATCAACAGGGTGCAAGTTCTAGCTGTTCCTATTGAGCTGGAAAGGTTTTGAGGACAGGTTTGGCAATGGACTGTCTCACCCTCTAGGGCAGAGGCTTTTAACCTTTTTTTGTGTCATGGATAGGAAACTGTGAATATCTTCTATATAGTTTGCTTTTCTTTTTAAATATCTAAAAATTATTTAATTTAAATTAACTTAAATATCTAATAATAGTTAAATATCTAAATTCTTTTAAAATAGCTAATAAAGTTAACTTAATAATTTCAAAGTTTCCCTGATCATCCAAAATTCTTTCAAGACTTCCTTCTTTTCTGTAAACTGCATTTTTCTTAAAGAGATGCCTCAATGACTTTTTTTCTTTTTTTCTCTATTTTATCCCTCTCCCACCCTTTGGGGATGGGTGGAGGGTGGAAGGGAATGTAACAAATATGCAGTCAACCAAAACAAATTTCCAAATTGAACTTATCTAAAAATGTATGTCTCATTTTGGATCTTGAGTCTATCACCTCTCTGGTCAGGGGGTTATATGCAGTGCATTATCAGTTCTCTAGAATTGTGGTTAATCATTGCATTGATCAGTTTAAGTCCTGCTATTTTGTCTTTATAATGTTGTCACTGTATAAATCATTCCTAAGTTTCCCAAAAACTATCTCTTTTACCGTTTAATAATAATAAATAATAATAGCTAACATTCATATAGAACTTACTACATGCCAGGCACTGAGTTAAATAAGCACTCTACAGTTATCTCATTTGATCCTCACAATCACTCTGAGAAGTAGGTACTATTATTACCTCCATTTTACAGATGAGGAAACTGAGGCAAACAGAGGTTGAATGACTTGTCCAGGGTCACACAGCTAGACAGCATTCCACTATATAATTTACCACTGAGTCTGTGATCCAGAGACAGTAGCCTCTTTTCAGTTCCTCAAATATGACACTCCAGCTTTTAACTCCAAGAGTTTTCACTGGTTGTTCTCCATGACACGAATGATCTCTATCCTCATCTCTGCCTCCCAGTTTCCCTGGCTTCCAGCAAGTCTTAGCTAAGTCTCTTACCTCCTGCAAGAAGCCATTCCCAGCCTTCCCTCTGAGGCTCCCCCAATTTATCCCGTATATAAAGTTGTTTGCATGACTGTTTTTGGCCTTTCTATGTATCCCCAGCACTTACCACAGTGCCTAGCACATAGTAAAATGCTTAATAAATGCTAGTTGACTGACTAATGGGAAAAAAATAAAAGAAAATAAAAAAGAAAAAGAAAAAAAGAACACATACAATCTGAAAGTTGCTACCATAAAGGGAGAGGAGAGCTTGGATTACTATATTTGAAAAACAAAAATAAAAGCTTACAACCAGAAATAATCTATCCATCAAAACTACAGGAAGAAAAAATTGGCCTTTAATGAGTTTCCAGGCATTCCTGATGAAAAGGCCAGAATTGTGAATGGAAACTCAGGAGACAAGAAAAATATAGAAAGACACACATATTTACCAATTAGAAAGGACTATATGATGATAATGTTTACATACTGATAGGGGAAGAGAAGTGTCCTCTCAGAGCCTTAATGCCTTCTTTGGTCATAGAGAAAGTGAAATAAGACATACAGAGAACTTGGTTTGTTCTGTTTAGATGATCTTAGGGAAAAGAAACCAGAGGAATAGGGGACTATGCTAGGAAAAAAGTGGGAAGGAGAGAGAATTATTTCACATAACAAGGAGTACACAAGATTAAAAGTATACAAACATAAGGAAAAGGGTGGGGGAAATGAGAATCCTATGAACCTAACTTTTGTTTGAACTGGACAAAGGAAGGAAGAATAGATCAAAATACAACACAGAGACATACACATACACACAAGGATTACAGTGCAGAAATACATTAAATCCAACAAAGAAATAGGCTAGGACTAGGTAAGAAGGAGGCAGGATAAGGAATAAACAAAAGGGACTTAAAAGCTTGAAGAGGGGTTGCGAAAGAAGTATCAAATGAAAGAATGAAATAACCAAAACCTGTTATCAAAGTGAGTTCTGAGAAAAGAAAAAGAGCAATGAAGCAGAAACAGATTGTGCCATTTATAGATCAGAAATGTTAGGCAAACTCCTCTTTTACCACCTTATTATTTTTTGCAAACAGTTGAGTGGGGGCAAAAAGAGGAAAAAAGTTAAAGAGGAATGAATGAAGGAAAATACACAATTATTATAACTTTGAGGAAAATATACAATTAGGAATTATAACTGCAAATGTGAATGAGATGAACCTCCTCATAAAACAAGAACCTTGAATAAATTAAAAAGGATAATTTAATGATATATTGTTTGTAAGACACTCAAAAAATAAATATTAATGTATTATTAAAATGAGGGGCCAGAGCAAAATCTATATTCTTCAGATGAACTCAAAAAGCAGGGGTAGCAGTAATAATTTCATAGAATGCTCCAGTAAAAAAAAAAAGACATGATAAAAAGGGATAAGCAGGGACACTGCATGCTACATGAAGGCACCATAGGAAATGAATCAATGTCATTGCTTAACATATATGCACCAAATGGCATAGCATCAAAATACCTAAAGAATAAGTAATTTTTAGGGAGGAATAGAAAGTAAAACTATAATCATGAAGGAATTTAATGTACCCCTTTCAGACATAGTCAAATTTAATAGCAGAAAAAAAAGGAAAGAAGTTAAGGCTCTGAATAGACCATTAGGAAACTTATAAATAATAGATCTCCAGAAATTACAAAATGAGAACCAAAAAGAATTTACATTTTTCTCAGCGATATAAGCACAGTTACAGAAATGGACCATATTAGGACATGAAAAACAAAGACACAAATACAGAAAAGCAAAAAAACAAAAACAAAAACAAAAACAAAACAAAAAACAAAACAAAAAAAAACAAAAAACAACCCAACATGCCTTACTGAGCACAACACAATGAAATTATATTATATTTAATCAGTGACTATTTTTAAAATGGATTAAAATTAATTACAGACTAAATAATTTAACCCTAAAAAACTGATGGATCAAAGAATAAATGATAGCAAAAATAGATATCTCAGCAAAAACAATTATAACAATGAAACAACACACCAAAAGTTACAAAATACAGCCAGAACAGTTCTTTCAGAGGAAATTTCATATCTTTTAATGCTTTCATCAACAAAGGAGAGAAAGAACGAATTAATGAATTGAGGGTAAAACTAAAAAATGTAAAAAACTAACAAAAAACCTCCAACTAAAAGCAAAAATAAAGAAAAAGGTCCCATATATACAAAAATATGTATAGTAGCTCTTTTTGTGGTGGCAAAAAAAAATGGAAACTAAGGAGATGCCCACCAACTGAGGAATGGCTGAACAAATTGTATAATATCAATGTAATCTGATACCCAGACTGGAATAGTAGTGCCCACAATAGAGTATTCCAGAGACTTTAAAAGTCCAGAACCCTACGCACCAGGATACCCTAAAGATCCAGTGCTCTTAACCCTAACAGCCTAAGAAATGGGGGAATGGCACTGAAATATACCAGCACTCTAAGAGCAGACACACCAGAAAAAGTGGAAGCCAACAGAAGGAGCTCAAATAATCAACATCAGAACCAAAGAGAGTTCAACCACCCAGCCGTGAGAGATCAGGGAGTACTGAGTGTAGAGATATGAGTAAAAAGAAGACGACACCAACCAAGACAAAAAAATATTGTGGATCCATTCTAATGACATAATAAAAAAAGAAAATAACAGCTTCAAGAACAGCTTCAAAGAAAAAAATGTCTTAGCCACAAAGACAAGAATACCTTAAATGAATCATAAGGAAAAAAACAGGATGGGGGAGTGGGCGAGAGCTTTGAAGGAAAACCTTGCAAAGAGAAATAGCTTAGAGCAGAAGGTTGCAAACCTTAACCAAGAAATGAACTCCCTTAAAATTAGAATGAACCAAACTAAAATTGGTATCTACAAGACAGCAAGAAATATTAGAATAAAATCAAGTTAAAAAAAAAGAAATTTAAGTTATCTACTATAAAAAAAAACACAAAAAAAAATTTGGTTAAAAAATAGATAAGGAGAGAGAACCAAAAAATCATGAAAACCATGAACCTACCTCCCTCCAAAGTCTAGATAAGAATGGAGTATGTGGAGGGACTTTAATGGAATAGAGGAATTTCAAGCATTCCTGAAGAAAAGACCAGAGCTGAGTATCAACTTTAAAATACAACCATAGGAGTGAATTGAAATTTAAAAAGGTCAATACATTTGAACAAACAGAAGGGGCTATTTTACAATAAAGTACTTACATTCTAGTAGGAGGAGAAGAAACAAGTGCTCCTTTAAAACACTAATATCTTAAAGTCCATGGATTAATGAAAAAAAAAAACATGCACACACACAGGACCTAGGAGTGGATTTATTCTGGTTTCATTATATTAAAAAATCAAAGAAAAGGAAGGAGAAAGGAATACACTAGAGGACAAGGAAAAGGAAGGTGAAACTTGAAATTTTTCAAAATCAGGGCAAGAATAATGATACATAAATATGAAAGAAGGAGTAGGAGGGGTGACCACCATATGAAACTTAACAGTCAGAAAAAGAAGAAATGAGACACATGCACATGAACATACATACATACAATCTTGGTATATTAAATGCAAAAGGAAAATAGATGTCAATAGAGAGAGGGGAAAAGAGGGGTTTGAAAAAGGTAATAATGAGGAAGGAAGAAACACAACAAAGTTCAACTTTGGAGGCTGGATCAGAAAGGGGAATTAAAATTTTAAAAATTACAGAATAAGAACTAGTGATCAGGTTCTGAGGAAAGAGAAGAAGGAAGGGACAGTGGAACAGAAGCACATTGTTTCAATTATAGGTAACTAGCATTGATTACTCTCCTTTTCCTCCTCCTCCTCCTTCTCCTTTTCCTTCTCCTTCCTCTTCTTCCTCTTCTTCTTGATAAAAAGGAGATAAGGGTAAAACTGAGGGAAAAAGATTAAAGGATATACTGGAGGAAATTACAAATTAACAATCATAAATATGAATGTGTCTAGGATGAACTTGTCCATAAGATAAAAGAACATAGCAGAATGGATCAGAAAGAAGAATTCAAAAACATGTTATTTACAACAAATATATGAAACATAAAGATTCACACTGAAACAAGAGATTGTACCAGAATTTATTATATATCAGGTAAACAAAAAAAATAAGAATAGCAATCAGACATGATTATAAGAGATAAAAAAGGATTTTTAAATCAAAAGCACCATGGAAAATAAAATAATATTGCTACTTAATCTGAACCAGATAGAAAATATCTACATTTTTAGATGAAAAGTCCATCAAATTACAGAAACAGATATTGAGACTATAATAGCTGGGGACCTAAATGACACCCCCCTTTCAGATCTAGAACAAAACTAATTTTAAAAAACAGGAAAAAGTTAAGAACCTGATTAGAATTTTAGAAAAGTTAGATAGTAAATACTGAATGGCAGTTAAAAAGAACATACATATTTCTCAACTGTGCATTGTACCTTTAAAAATGACCATGTACTAGTATATAAAACCTCATAACAATGCAGAAAAGCATAAATATTAAACGTCCTCTACTGACTACAGTGAAATAAAAACTGTGATTTAAAAGGGTCTTTGAAGAAAGTATTAAAACTTAAATAGAAACTAATTAACTTAATCCTAAAAGAATTAATGTGAGAAATAACAAATCATAGGAACAATAGATAATTTCATCAAAGAAAATGACAACAATAAGATAACATACCAAAACTTTTGGTTTATAGTCAAAGTAGTCCTCAGGAGAAAATTTATTATCTCTAAGTATTCTCATTAACAAAAGAGATAAAGAACAAATTGATGAATTAGGCATGGGGGTGGGATAGGGTGGGGTGAAAAGGACTAGAAATGCAACACATCAAAAAGACCACAATTCACTAGGCGTGATGGCACACATCTGTAATCTTTGCTACCCAGGAGGTTGAGGCTGGCAGATCTCTTGAGTTTAAGAGGTCAAAGCTTCTACAGGCTGAGCTGATTGGGTGTCTGCACTAAATCTGGCACAATATGGTAAGCCCCTGGAAACAGATGACCTGTAAATTTCCTAAGGAGTGGCAAACCAGTTCATCAGAAATAGAGAAGGTCAAAGCTTCCATGTGAGATGAAGCCTGTGAGTGGTCACTTCAATTCTAGAGACCCACAGGATTGTTGTGAAGATCAAATGTGACAACATTTGTAAAGTGCTTAGCATAACACCTGGCACATAGGAGATACTATATAATAGTCAATACTAATATTAAAATACTACAAATTTCTTCTATGATACAAATATGGTCCTCATACACAGACAAGGGAGAAATGAAATAGAAAAGGGAATTATAGACTAATATCCCTACTTAATATTGATATAAAACATTAAATAAATGTTAGCAAAGTGGTTATTGTACCATATTAAAGAGGTTATACACTATGAGCAATTTATATTTCTACTGGTTATATTCAATATTAGAAAAATTATAGCATAATAGACTATATTAATAACAAAACAAAAATGAATTGTATAAAATACATCAATAGATGCAGGAAAAGCTTCTGACAATATGACATATCAACTCCTGTTAGAAACAATAAAAAAGCATAAGAATAAATGGAACTTAATATGATAAATAATATATCTATGTAAAGGAAAAATTCTAGAGGCTTTTTCAATGAAATCAAAGATAAAGCAAAAATATTAATTTTTCACTGCTGTTATTTGATATGAGAAAAAGGAAATAAACATTGGAAAAGGGGCAACAAAATTATTGTGTTTTGAAAATAGTGCAATAATTGACTTAGATAAACCTAGAAATTCAATTAAAATTAATTGAAACAATTACAAACTTTAACAAAGTAGTAGGTTTTATAATAAACCTGCACAAATCATCAACTTTTCTACATATTACTAAGCAAAACCAGTAGAAAGATTAGAAAGAGAAATGTCATTCAAAATAAGTACAGAATGTATGAAATATTTTGTAATCCACCTACCATGACATAAATAGGAACCATATGAATTCAACTACAAAAACTCTTTACAAAAATACAGATATAAAAAAATTAAAGATATTAACTATTAATGATTGGTCCGTGCCAATATAATTAAAATTCTAACATATTTCTTTATTCAGTGACATATCAATCAAACTATCAAAGAATTACTTTATAGAGTTAGAAAAAATTAAAATGAAATTCATCCAGAGAAGAAAAGGGTCAAGAATCTCAAGAGAAATAATGGGAAGAAAGTGGAAAGGAAGGGGACTTGGCAACACCAGATTTGAAATTATGCTACAAAGAAATGATCATCAGAACTACTTGGTACTGGTTTAAAAAAGAGAAGTCAATCAGTAGAACAGATTAGGTACCTAATCTTCAGTAAGCCTATTAGATTGACTAAGATGACAAAGCAGAAAAAAATATTATCATTGGGAGGGTTCAGAAAAGTGGGCTCCCTAATGTACTATTGGTAGAGGTGTGACTTGGTCTGACTATTCTGGAAAGCAATTTGAAACTATATCACTAAATTCTGCATAACTTTGGACATAGTAATACCACTACAATGCAAATAACAAGAGATCAAAAAAGGAAAGGACCCATCTGTACAGAAATATTTATAGGAACACTTTTCATTTTAGCAAAGAATTAGAAATTAAGGGAGTATCCATCATTTTAGTGGCTGAGCCAATTACAATATATGGAATGTTATTGTACCATAAGAAATGCTCTAGATCTGTGATGATATGATATGCTTCAATATAAGATATATCTATCTATATCTATAATAGCTTTATCAATTGAATTTGTTTGGATGCAAAAACTATTGATAGACAACAAGTTTTAGTTTCTTCAAAGTTCAGTCCTCAAAATATTTATACCTTTTATCTACTCCTTGAGATTTGAGATCTTGCATATACACAGAGGCAGTCTGTAGGATGTGGAGATAAGTACTGAATATAGTCAACTACATATACATGGAAAAAGATAAGAAAGTTTTCAAAATCAGATCTCTACATTAACAATGACCAAGTGGTTAATAATGGATCATTAAGTATTTCTGGGAGTTAACGTGTTGCATCTTATTTGAGCCTAAGCTTTCTATGACATTATTCTGCTATGAGTCTTGGCTCTACCCTTTAAAAGAAAAAAAAATTAATTCTTATATCTAGTAAAAGAAAAAAGCCTTAGATCAGAATCTAAGATTTGAAGCTGGTTTTTCCCCAATGAAGAAAGTATGTGGCCTTGAAGTATAGATCTTCCTTGCTCCTATAATTGATGTCTTTTGTGGAATTTTTTAAATAATTACTACAAAATACTTCAAGTGGAATTCAGATTGGAGACTATTTCACATTTCATACTTTCATGACTTTGTTCAAGGATGAATCTTTTCTGAAATATCTATTTTAGTCACACTTTCCAGAACCCTATTATTTGAGAAGAAAAAACTGTATTCTTCATGTATTTCTTTAGCCTAACACACCTATGTGACTTTGTTTCATGACAATGAGGCATAATCTTTAAACAAAAACTTAAGCAGATTTTCCTTAGTTTTCAACCCAACAATAGGACTGCATTTGCTGCAGTGGATGGGATGCTGAATTTGGTATTAGATGGTCTGAGTTCAAATCCCAGTTCTACCACTTAATGCCCCTGTGGCTTAGGCCAGTTATTTGACTTAGAGTTGTACTAGATCAGAGGTTCTTAACCTTTATTTGTGTCATGTATCCCCTAGACAGTCTGGTGTAACCTATGGATTCTTTTGTAGAATAATGTTTATAAATGAACAAAATAAAATACATAGGATTGATTGCAAAGGAAACCACCTATATTGAAATATACTTTACAAAATGTAAAAAAACCCCACAAGTTAATGGACCCCAAGTTAAGGACTTTTGTACTATATGAATCCTAAGGTCTTTTGTATAAATCTATGTTCCAAATATTTATAATCTTTCTCCCAATATTCCCCACTGCTAGAGAATTTTATTTGATTCCAAGAATTGCCAGCAGAACATTTGACCTTTCTCATTTTGAGTGACCCCTCAAAGTTGGAGGATGAACACCAAGCTGGGAGATGAATAGTATCAGTATTCATCAACAACTCTGAGTTGTTTTTCTAAGTGTGGAAATGGATTTTCCCTGAACCTTCCACACTTTCATGTCATCCCATCATACATTCACTCAATATATATATTCATAACATATATATATATATATGTATATATTCCTCACTGAAACATGGGGGATACGAAGACTAATTTCTACCCTCTAGGAGTTTACATTGTGCTTGGGCAGAGAGGAGTAGAAGACATGAACCAAAAAAATAAAGCCGACTACCACATAAGGCTACATGTTGTAAGTGCCACAAGAATGGAGCACATTCTGTGGCAAAGGAGGCAATATTTAATGTGGAGTTCAAAAGACAGGCTCTCATCCTGAATCTAACATATAAGAGCTAATTGATCTTCGGGAGGTCACATCCTCTGAGCCCCAAGTATTTTTTCAAAAGCCACGTCATTATCTTCAAAAAAATGTAATAACTAAATAAAGTAAGCAAAGTATCCTCTAGAAGGGACCATAAGAATCTACTTTTTTTTTAAAAAAAAAAGGAATTTGAATTCAACAAACATTAATAGAATTTCAATAAATAAGGAGAGCAGAAAAATAGTATTACATATGAACCATGAATCTCTATTACATACAGTTAGCATTTTAAAAGTATATAATAAATTAAACATATTAGTTTCAAAGCTATCCTGCTTGTCTTTATTTCCTTATGAATCTTCTATTTACTATTGTGCGTTTTTAAAAGCACTTCAGTAACTCTTTTTTCTTTCTTTCTTTTTTGGCATCATTATTGCTAGCCTCTCTCTCTCTCTCTCTCTCTCTCTCTCTCTCTATCTATCTATCTATCTATCTATCTATCTATTTCTCTTTCTCTCTGTCTCTCTCTCCCCCACCTCCAATTTCTTACCTCCACTTTAAAGAAATCCTTGTAACACATAAACATAATCCTGGAAAGCAATCTGGAGCTATGTTGAGAAAATTGCATAGGCTTTGACTCAGCTATACAGCATTACTAGGCCTCTACCCCAAAGAAATAAGAGAAAAAAGAAAAGGATTTATCTATCTATCTACCTGCCTACCTGCCTGCGCCTATCTATAGATATTTATAGCAGCTCTTTCTATGGTAGACAAAACTTGATGACTGAAAGAGTATCCAACTGGTGGGAAATGGCTGAACAAATTATAACATATGAAGGCAATGGAATATTGTTGTACTATAAGAAATGATGAAATGGCAATTTCAGAGGAAACTGTTACAGAACAAAGTGAGAATAAGGAGAATAATTTTAACTAAAATCTCAACATTATAGAGGAAAAACACTTTGAAAGACTTTAGAACAATGATCAATGCAGTGATAAAGCATGAGTCCAAAAGAACGAAGAGGAAATATACCACTCACT
Organism: Vombatus ursinus; assembly: GCF_900497805.2. Taxonomy (NCBI): domain Eukaryota; kingdom Metazoa; phylum Chordata; class Mammalia; order Diprotodontia; family Vombatidae; genus Vombatus; species Vombatus ursinus. Next base: position 25,066,675 of record NW_020954579.1, read on the forward strand.
TTCTGACAAAGATGTAATGAACTTAAAATACAGAAAGGGACACGTTTTAAAAAAAAACTACTATGGGAATTTGTTTTGCTGGACTATATAGATATGTATTAAAGGATTTATTTTGTTTTGTGGCTTATTTTATCATTGGTTCTCTGTAGCTCATGTTATTAGATATTTAGAGCATTTTTTTCTTATGACTATTGAAAGCTTAATTTCTTCCTTTGAAAACTGCCTGAAAATTTATCAGTTGGCTCTTATTCTAATAGACTTCAATCATTTCCATATACATTTTAAATAGTAGACTCTTTTCAAAGAAACTTGTCACAAATATTGTTGTTGTTGTTCAGTTGTTTCAGTCATATCCGATTCTTCGTGACTCCATTTGGTGTTTTCTCCTTTTCCAGCACATTTTACAGATGAAGAAACAGAGGCAAACAAAGTGAAGTGCCTTGTCTGGAGTTACACAGCTAGTAAGTGTGTGAGGCCATATTTGAACTTATGTCTTCCTGACTCAAGGGCCATAGGTGACATAGTGGATAGTGTATTGTAGTATCCTAAGTGTAACAGAAAAGGAGGCCTCCCAAGCAAAGGGAATATAAAAACAACCAGAGATGGGACATGTGTAATCAATAAAGATCTATATCCAAAATCAGTAAGAGTAGATGACTCCCTTGAGGAAGCCCTAGGGTGGTGAGGAAGTCCCAAGAAAAACACCTTGGAAACCTTAAGGGAGCAGTAGCAAGTGATGAGGTGATAAAGTGGTGTGTCATAGCACTCAGACCAGACCAGCCCAGTCTCAGGAGTTCAATGGTCTCTCATCCTCTGAAGATTAAGTGCTTTAAACTTCCTAGATCCAAGGGGGGAAGAGTGGAGGGGGGAAGGTTGGAGTCTAACCTCAAGAGATCAACACAAGTACCTAAGGGACTCAGAGAGAGGCTGGTAACCACACCACTCAAAAGCATAGCAGATAGTGGAACCTATCCCTGACACAAATCCCTAATTCAGGAACTAAAAGTGGAGTTAAAAAGAAAAATAAAACAGCATCCAACATCAAAAATTATTACCAATCTACAGATCCCCCAAAACATAGATTCCTTCATAACAATTACAATCAGCGACTCAAAGAAAAAAATTTGATATTCCATAAGTACTAAATAAAGAAGTTAAATAAAAGAGGGCTCCAGTACAAAACCCAAATTCAGGAACTGAAGCTGACAAAATAAGTAAATCAAAGAAGATCCAGTCTAGTATAAAACTTTATTATAAATTAACTCCTTAAGAACTGTAAGAAGAAACTCTAAGAGGGAAAAATCATTTTACACAGAACTACACAAATACCTAGAAGAACGAAGCAAGATATAAAAATTAAATAAAAGCTCTTGAAGGAAAAATTAGGAGAATAATTAGCTTAGAAGATTAAATTGTAAACTTTACCAAAGATGGAATGCCTGAAAACTAGAATAGATCAAACAGAAATTAATGATTCTGTGAAGTAGCAAGAAATATTAGAACAAAGACTGAAAAAATAGAATAAAATATAAGGTATCTGATATACAAAACAACCAACCTTAAAACAGGTCAAGGAAAGATGATTTGAGAACCACTGAATTCTGAAATCCATGATTTTTTAAAAACCCAGGCACTCAATAAATCATAAGTGAAAACTACCCAGGTTTATTAGAACCAAAGGGAAAAGTAAATAGAAAGAATTGACTGATCACCTCCAGAAAGGCGCTCCAAAAGAAAAAGTCCCAAGAATGTCATGGCAGAAATCCAGAGTTCCCATGTGAAAGAAAAATACTGCAAGAATCTATAAAAAAAATTGCAAGTAGCTATAGTCAATCTAACACATTTCTTGAAACTTCTATTAAAAATGATAGGAGATATTAAAATACAATATCCAAAAGGCAAAAGTATATTGCCTTACATCCAAGAATAACTTATCCTGCAAAGCTAAATATAATCCAACAAGAGAAGAAACGGAACTTAAAAGGAACAAAGAACTTTCAAGCATTTCTGATGAAAAGAGTTGGGTAGGAACCATGAAATAAAAACATGAGTCCAGAGAAGATTAGAATGAACAATTAGAAGGAGATACATGATGACATAGGGCTAACATTCTAAGGAGGGGAGAAGAAACAAGTGTCTCTGAAGGAGAGAGGGAGAGGGAGAGAGAGAGAGAGAGAGAGAGAGAGAGAGAGAGAGAGAGAGAGAGAGAGAGAGAGAGAGAGAGGGAGAGAGAGAGAGAGAAAGTACAAATATATCCAAGAAGAAGGAAACAATCTGGGATAGGATGAGTTAAGAGGGAGGAAGGGTGTGAAGGAAATAGTTTTAAGCAAAACAAACTTCCTGATACTGAAGGCAGGATTAAAAGGAGGGAAAAGGAAATGATAAGAGCTAGACTCTAAGTGGAATGCTTAACATCACTGTTTCTACAACTGGGGATTGCTAGATAAACTAACTTATGAATGCACTATAAGAAATAACAAAAGAGGTGATTGATTTTTGAGAATTCTGGGTAGTATGAACTGATGCAGAGTGAAATGAGCAGAACCAAGAGAATAATTTATATGCAGACAACAATATTGTAAAGAAAAACACTTTTGAAAGGCATAAAAACTCTGATCAGAGTAATGACCTATCACGTCTCCAGAAAACATATATGAAGCATGTTAGCTACCTCCTGAGAAAGAAGTGATGGATACCAGGTCTAGACACATACATTTTTGGACATAATGTCAGTGTGTATTCATTTTGCTTGATTATAATGACTTGTTACAAGAGGTTTTTTTTAGTCTTTCTTTGGGAAAGGTGTATTTGAGGGCTGATGAAGGGATGGGAATAATAATTTTTTAAAAAAGAGATTGATTTAAACATTTTTAAAAGAGCAGAAAAGAATGAAATTTATTCAGAAGGAAGCAAAATAAGAATAACAGTTTTGAAGGTGATGTGTAGAATTTATTACGTATTTTTCAAAAATAAGTTTAGGAAAATGGAGATACACAATTTCATATGAAATACTCTGTGTTTTGCTGTGTGTTTAGAAATTACCTTTTTTGATGCTTAAGTTCAAAATAAATAATAAAATTTAAAAATTTTGACTCATTTCATTTTCGGCTAACCTGGGGATTTTTCATTTCTCTAAATATTCATCCATTTTCCTAAAGTTATCAAGTTAGTTGACATGTAATTGGAGGAAATTGTTTCTAATAATATCTTTCATTTTGTGAGTTATCCTTTTTAATTTTGATATTGAAAAATTTTGTATTTCAAATTTGTATTTATTCTGCTTGACTTTCCTTATTTGCTCAAAGGTTTTCTCTTTCCTTTCTTTGGTAGGGGGTTCTATTTGAGGGCTAGTGCAGGTATAGGAATTGGTTTCTCTTTTTAAAAAAACAGACTAGCCAATGATTTACATTTCTTGTTAATTTTTTTTAAAAATTCCTACTTTTATTTATCAGTTCAAGTTGATTTCAGTTTCATTGAACTGTTCTTTGATTGACTGAATTTATAGGTTTTTAGTGTGATAGGATCGTTGTTTCTCTAGAATCTTCCCTTATCCCACCCCTGCCCCCAACATGGGAAGGTTTTACCTAAAAGAGGACAGAGCTTTTCTCAGGACTTGATTGACCTTAGCTTCCCTGACGAAGCTTGTTGCTCATCTAAGGACATAAAAAGTGCCAGCTGTGAGGAGACTATGCTCATTCATGGTAAAACTGTTATTTATTTGTAATCATCTCTTCTCTTTCTAGATAATTGTTCACTAACATTTTTTAATAATCCATTTGAGAATTTTCCCAGCAATTAGTCATGGTCACTAGCCTGTAGTTTACAGGCCCTATTCTTTCTACTTTTTATGAAAATCAAGACATTTACCCTTCTCCAGTCATACAGTAGCTTTCTCATTTTCCATGGTCTTTAAAATATGACTAAATGTCTCAACAAACACTCCTAACAGTAATTTTCATGGTCTGAAATGTAAAGTAGTCTGGACCAGATAGGTCTTCTTCTACTATCTATTTATCTTAGAAATTTTCTCCCTATTTGCCATTTCTGTTCCAGTCATTTCAAATGTAAAAATCATTCTTGGAAGGGAGAACAACATCAAAATACAAACTGAACAGCTCTGTCCTCTTTCTGTTGTCAGTTATCATCATCTCCATCATCAAGCATCTACTTTATTTCTTCCTTCCCCCAATATAACTTTAAAAAACTTCTTTGTCCTTGACTTCGCTCAGCAGGCTCAGCTCATTCTGAGTTTTAGCAATCCTGACTCTATTTTACACATTCATAATTCATCCTGTTATCTGCCCTACAATCCTTTGGTGAGTTCACCATGTATTCATATCGGTGAAGTCATAAAAGCCCCATTTTTCTTCCTCATTGAAAGCATTCCCCTTTATATCTGAAAATTTCTGTTCTTGAGCATTTCCCATCCCTTCTCTCCTGACTTCTCCAATAGAATCTGAATCCATTGAATGCTACTTATCCTTCCTTTCAACCATTTAAATGTTTTCCCCACATCTAGGAATGTATGTCAAACTATACCCAGATAGCCTCTCCTCTATCACAAAGTTTAGTAGGCAGCACTCACTTTTCACCCTCAAAGATTCTTGTCATTTCCACTCCAGCAACCAGTTACCCCATATCTGTGAAAATGAGATCCAGAATAGTTCTCGCTCATTGAATTATGGGTACATGAATAGACTATTTCTGCACTGAAAGAAACAATGAACACAAAGAAGTATGGAAAGATTTATATAAACGGATACAGACTGAAGTAAACAGAATCATGAGAACAATATATCCAGGGAGTAAAATAATTTAAGTGGAAAGAACACCATAAAAAGGTAAAATAAATGCCATGAAATTAGGATGAGAAAGCTTAGCCCCAAAGAAGAGATATGAGGATTCATCTTCCTCCCTTCTTTGAAGAGATGAAGAACTACATGTCCCACTTGTTTGTCAGATTTGTTTCATATGTTGGTTAGTTTTGCTTATCTTTTTTTCCTCATAAAATCTATATCACAAGGGATGCCTCTTTAGAACAGGGAAAGGATATTGAGAAGTGTGTGTGATGTGAAAACAAAAGACCAATAAAATTTTTGAAATGGAGAAATTCAGTTAGATTCAATTCCTCACCATTTGAATGCTGAAATGATCTTTCAGACAAACCAAGAAATTATTAGATATTTTGCTTTTGGCAGAATTTCATAGAAGATGTCTCCACAATTGCTCTCTCTTGTCTCTATCACATTATGCATCTTTACCAAGATTATAATCTGTTCCCCAAACTCATTTATTTTCTCTTTCTAAGTGGTATTTAATATACTCTGATGAAAAATTCACTTCTCTTTCTTCAAAATGCTCTCCACCATGATTCCCTGTTTTAGTTTCTAGATTTTTCTTACAAGTATATCTTACCACCATCACTACCCATTAACAACCTTTATCTCTCTTGTTTCCCTTATATAAGATATACCTTATCTTATATTCTTCTATAAGGAGTCATATTTTAGTCAGAGGTTTGATCCCACCAAGTCTCAGAGATACATAAATGTTCAAATTTGCCTCCCTGTGTTGTTGCATGACATCTACTTCTACTTGCTTGTTTCCTAAACTTCAGACATTTTTGCACAGATACTTGAGGTTGTGAATTTTACCACAAACTCCTTTATGGAACATTGTCTCTTACAGACTTCTTAAATGACTCAATTGCTATTTTTTCTTCATTAGCGCTGTTTTCCGTGGTATCTAACTTGGTGGATATACATAGAAAACTTTCTCCCTCTTTATCTTAATTATATTTTATTAGGTTTGTAAGAAATCAGGAAAATACATTCTTAACTTGTTAGGCTCACCCCATCCTTCACTAGGAGTCTTTCATTGCTGCATTTTAAGCAATTATATGGAAATCCAAAACCCACTCTGGCACCACCTTCTAAGCCAGCTGTTCACTTGCCAAATTAATATTTCTCTACTGCATCCCTTGCCTTCATTGGAAAGTAATGAAAACACAAGTTATGACCCTATAGTCTTCAGTTTCTTAAGATTTCATAATCTTTGATAGTACTTTCTGGGCTCCTTCTGGCATTTGTTCTCACATAAATTAGCAGAAATTGGTAATCATCATTTGTTTTAACAAGTTTGGAGGAGATTCTCAGTCATGTCTTAGATACATGTGCTGGGAAGACAACAGCTATTCCTTGGAAGAGTCAGGATTCAAACTCAGATCCTCTTGACTCCAACTCCATTGTTCTTTCTACTGTACCACTATTTTGCCATTCCTTAGAGGATAGGCATTTGCTTCTTCCTTGGAACATGCATTTCCTTCTCTTTCAGGAAGAGATCCATTTCTTTTTTAGTGCTAGGCTTTTAGTTGTCCCTTTCTTCTCTTACTCCTCTTTGACATCATGTCATTCTCTAACTTCCTAACAATGGTCCAGTTTCCTCTCCACCACTTCATATTCTTTATTTCTCATTGCAACTCTGCTTCTGTTTTTTTGAACATTTCATTGTTTTTGATAATATAAATTGTGGACAGTCCCTTCACACCCTCTTTTAAAAGGAAGAACAGCTTATATTTAGAATATAGCTAGCAGTCACTTGACTGAGGCCAATATGTCACTGAAAAAAAAATTTCCAGCTCTCCATACTGATTGAGATTTGAAGCCTTGTTTTATTGAATTTCTTATGGATAGTTCACCTAAGATTTCAAGTACTTCTTTAAAAGATGTAGATAGATTAAAGATAAATATTTAAAAGATATAGATAGATATAGATAGAGTCATATGTGATTTATGCAATTTTTTTTTCTGGAGACATGAGATGGTGCTCATGTCTAACATGTGTTAACAAAAGAGCAGGTTTCCAGAAAGGACCATGGAAAGGGAAGATAGAATGAAATAGGGATGAGAGAAATGGGACTGACATGAATAGGTCTGAGGGAGGAGGATGTGGTGACCAGATAAGGGAGCTTTTGAATGAGTTTTAGAATCATAACAATTCTGAGTAGAACCATAGTCAGTAGCAATGGTGATGTAGCAAGCATCTGAAACCAAAGCCAAAACCAAGGTGTACTGACTCTAGGCCAGGAGTTCACCTTTTTTTGTGCCCTGAAACTCTTTATCAGTCTTAAAATGCATTAGACAAAATACCTAAGATTGTAAAGAAAACCTATTATCTTGAAATAATTATAAAAAACATTAAAGCAACAACAACCAAGTTTATGGACCCAGGCTATAAAACCCTGCTAGAGCCATTGGCCTCAACATGAATAGCATTATTGATCAAATGATATAATATTTATAAAAAGCACTTGGTGGGGATGGAGCCAAGATGACTGAGCAAAAGCAGTGACTTGCTTGAGCTCTTCCCTAAACCCCTTCAAATACCTATAAAATGGATCTAAACAAATCCTAAAGCAGCAGAACCCACAAAAAGACAGAGTGAAACAAATTTCTAGCCCAAGACAACCTGGGTGGTTGATTGGAAAGATATATTGCACCAGGCTGGGAGAGGAACTCAGTTCGGCGTGGGCGTGCAGGCTGCAGCGAACCTGGAGCAGGCCTCAGAGGACTGAATCACAGGCAGCTGTGGCAGTTTCCAGAACTCTATAACCTATATCGAGATACTTGCATTTTCAATGAGGGTGGGTGGGGAGGGAGGAAGGGAGAAAATTTGTAACCCAAAGTTTTAAAAACACATGTTAAAAAATAAATAAAAATTAAAATAAAAAAAGTGTCTGGTACATAGTGGGTGCTATACAAATGCTTATTTCCTTTCTCTTTTCTCTTCCCCTTTACCATCCAAACTGACTTGCTTTGAAGAGAAATCCATAAAAGAACACCCCTCCCATAAACTTTCATGGGAAATCCACTCATCCTAAGGTCTCTTTCTGACCTTATTGCTTGGGAATCCAAAATGAGCGCTTAGGTTGCCGTCCCATGTAAACCATTGCATTGGGGAGGGTTTACAGAGGAACAAGCTGGGAGCCTTGAACCCCACAGGCAAGCTGCTTGCCAGACAAAAATTTCAGAGTTTCACTTTCTCTTTTACCATTCAGAAATCCAGCTCTGAACAATTTGACTAAAGCACCCCCTGCTCTTTGTGAAAGCAGTTTGGCGATCTTTTGATTCCCTGCAAAGGTAGTTATTATCAGACATTGTTCATATTATGTTTGCGTGTCCTTGAGAGAGACAGAGTAAATTCACTCAGAAGCAGAAATAACTTTAAAAAGGATAGCTCCAGGGCAGGTAAGTAGGGGTAAGAAGGGGAGAGGATGAGTGTCCCACAGGGGCCCATCTATCACCTAGGAGAGAAAAATAAAAGGCAAGGAGACCCATCAACTTGAATGGCGTCACACTTCCCCCACATGCAGCAGCAACCAAACTGCCCAGTTTGACTAATCCAGTTTTAAAGGAACAATCAGAAAATTTCATGAGTTGGGAGCAGACAAAGGGGAATAGGAAAGAGAGAAAGTAGAGTATTGTTTCTCTGATTCATATGATCATAGCATTTAGAGCTAGAAGGAGGCTTGGATTATAATCTAATCCAGTGGTTCTCAAACTTTTTGGTCTCAAGAACTTTTCACCCTTAAAAACACTGAAGATCCACCCCCCAAAGAGTTTTTGTTCACATGGGTTATACTCATTGATATTTATTAGAAATGAAAATGTTTCATCTCCCAACTGGACATTTTCACTGGCATTCACCCCATGCCTGGAACGTTCTCTCTCTTCATCTCCACCTCCTGACTCACCTTACTTCCTTCAAATCACAGCTAAAATTTCACTTTCTAGAGTAAGCATTTCCAGATCTCCCTTAATTTTAGTGCCTTCCCTCTGCTGAGAACGTCCAATTTATTCTACATATAGCTGGCTTGTATATCTTTGCTTTTATTTTGTTTCCCTCACTAGACTGTGAACTCCTTGAAAGCAGGGACTTAAAGTTTTTTTTTAATTCAATTTTTAAAATTTTCAATTCTAAATTTTCTCTTTTCTTGAGGCCAGAAAAACAAAATTCATTACATATATATATATATACATACATACATACACACACACACACAAAACAAATTCCTACATTAGCTATGTAAAAAAAAAGCAAGGAAAGAAGAGAAGAAAATATGCTTCTTTTTGCACTCTGAATACATCAGCTTTCTATCTGAAGGTGGATAGATTGTTTCATCATGAGTCCTTTAGAGCTCTGGTTGGTCATGGTGTTGATCAGAGTTATTAAGTCTTTCAAAGTTGATTGTTTTTACAATATTTCTTGTTACTGTATAAATTGTTCCCTTGGTTCAGCTCACTTCACTTTGTGTCAGTTCCTGTAAGTCTTCCCTGGTTTTCGTGAAACCAGCTCCATAATTTTTTTTAATAGCACTATAGTATTCTATCACATTCATAGACTGTAGCTTGTTCAGTCATTTTCTAACTGATGAGCATCACCACAGTTTCCAATTCTTTGCCACCACAAAAAGTTGTTATAAATATTTTTGTACATATTTATCCTTTTCCTCTTTCTTTGATCTTTTTGGGGTATCGACTTAATGGTGATATTACTGGGTCAAAGGGCTTTAATAGTTTTTTTGGGTATAGTTTCAAATCACTTTCCATAGTGGTTGGACTAATTCATAGCTCTATTAACAGTGCCTTACTGTACCTGTTTTCCCACTGTCCCTCCAACATTTGTCATCTTCCTTTTTTGTTATTTTAGTCAATCTGATGATTGTGGGGGAGTAGCAAGAACTGTATTTTACCTTTCTTCATACTCCCAGTGCTTCATACAGTCCCTGGTACACAGTAGGCCCTTGATAAATCCTGACTTAATAAGAAATAGTTTTGACCCTATGGATCTTCAGAAAGGACTTCAGGGACCCCAAAGAACCCCCAGACCACGCTGAAAAGCACTGATCTAATCCAAACCTTTAATTTTACAGAGAAGAAAACAAACTCAAAGTGCTGAAGTTATTTGCCCAAAGTCAAGGTAGCAAATATAAGGGCTAGTATTATAGCCCAACTCCTCTGGCTCCTAATTCTGATTGGTTATGTCAATAGGAAAGTCTCTGCTCATCCACAATTTATAGTCTTAGAGAGTTTTCTGAGCCTTATAGGTTAGGTGACTTGCCCAGGTCCCTACTGTTGGTAAGTAGGATTTGAGTCTGGGTCTTCATGACTCCAAGTCCATCTCTCTATCCACATCATGCTGTCTCTCATACTCTGGTTGACTCTTCTTTAAGAATTAGCCCAAATTTGTTACCCTTGGTACCTCATTCCACTCTGTGTACATATTCCTTTCTAATTCTACAAATCTTTTATTGGGGCTAACCCCTGGGTATCTAGGGTTGGTCTAACTATATCTGCTCTGGGACCATCAAAATAAGATCCCCAAAACCAATTATGATATTACCACTTCACACTTGCATGTTGCATTCAAACTGTTTTTATGTCTGTTATCCTGTTTGATCCCAACAAGTTCCCAGAAGGTAGGCAAGGAAAGTATTAGGAAACCACAGCCTGGAAAGGATAAGTGAGTTGTCTAGGTTCACACATCAAATTAGTGGCAGGGCCAGAAAAGGCCAAATTTCCTGATGTTCAACCCAATAGACATTCTGAGAGATCACATTGTCTAATAAAGGGTCAGTGTAAGGTAACTCTTACTAACAATTATAGCTTTCCAGAAATGGAATGAACTTCTTGAGAAGGTGTAATGAGAGTTATGCCTAACTAGACATTTTAAATTGAAGACTGTATGTTCACTTTTTAAGGATATAGAGAAGATTCCTGTTCAGGTACAAGTTGTACTAGATGACTTCTGAGGCCCATTCCACCTCTGTGATCCTAGGATTCTACCAGCTTTCTAACCTTTGATCCTCACTACATGCTATAACACATAATGGATCCTTGTGTGGCCAAGAAACTCACAGGGAAGGTTGTCCACGAGGAACAAATCAAATAAAAACAAAAATCTCAGGAATTGGACATGGATGTGGGAGATGTCAGATTTCCCTATGTATTGACTACAAAATAGACATATGGTAGCGGTGCAGTACAGGGCAAAGAATACTCAAATTTGAGTCAGAAGACCTGGATTCAAGTCCATATCTGTCACTGACCATGTATGATTTTGAGTTTCCTCATGCAAAATGGAAGTAACAATATACTACCAACTTTGCCAGACTATTGTGAAGACCAAATAAGATAATTTATGTCATTCTGTAAAACTAAAACACATGTAACTACTTACTTTGTTTTTTATTAAGTAAGAATACTCCATAAACCTCTTCCAAGATGCCAAGTGCTCATGTCCCAATACTGCAATCAATGGCAGCCCTGACCCGAAGAAGAGGAGATTTGGCGTGGGAAGAAGCTCACTCAGAATCACAGACTCTTAGTTCTAGAAGGAACCTTAAAAGTTATTTAGTACAAACCCTTCCATGTAAAGATAAGAATATTGAAGCCCAGGGAAGGGACATAACTCACAGAGGGTCACAATAGTATCATCAGTGACAGAATCAGGACTAGGACCCAGGCTTTTATCTCCTCAGTCAGTGCTCTTTAAATAAAGTCACCTCCTAAGCTTGGCAATGGGAGAAGTGAAGGTAGAGAAGAATTGAAGTACAGACAAAACCCCAAAATCCTGCCTATAGGCAGGTTTATGGGACAAAATTGCATGGTGGGAAGGTACATAAATAAGGAGAGGGGTTGAGGACAGAAAAAATGGGTAATGTGCCTTTATCAAATCCATTGGTTAACAGTGAAGAGATGGTGACTCCTATAGTCTTTTAGCAACAAGAGATGTTACAGAAGAATTGAAGAAGAAAGGGATAGAATCTAGGAGATGAAAATGGCCTTACCAAGCCAAGGGAGAGAGGGAGTCCAACTCAAGAACAGTACCATGAGGGAAGAGATATATTCTTTCAATGGATAAAGGGAGCCTTATGATAGGTTTAGTCTAGGAGTTGGTGCATTGGGGGACCACTTTCTCTGAGAAAGTATTGTGCCTGCAAGTACAGCATCCTGGCCCAGGAAAAGAGAAATGTAACCTTCTAAGATCCTAGTGAGTAACTGGAATGCATAAGGGGGCATCCATTGATCTAGATATGAGATGGCATGACCAATAGGAAAGAGAGAATAATTGGGGTTGGGGCAATAGAGCAGATGATAGAATTGGACCATAGGGGCACTGTTTCTATCGGTATTTCGTCATGAATTGATACTTCTATGAATGAATTACAACAGAAAAATAAGAGGAATGATACGTCAGGATCTTTATAGGTGATAAAATAGAAATTTGTTGGAAAAAAGAGCTCAAGCCTGATAATTTAGAAGATTTAACTATATAAATAATACAAAGATTAGTGGAGGAATAAATAAGGACACAGACCACAAATCAGAGGATAAAATTTTGGAAGAGACAGAAAGAGAAAAGAATTAGTGAAGAGAACAAAGCAAAGAAATTCTATAAAGTAATCCTTTGGTAGTTTGGATGGTATAGAACTGAATTTTAATTTAAGTAGTATTGGTTTTTTTTTTTTAGTATTGTGATGGCCCACCAATGAGCAATTAATATCTTTCCAATTATTTGTCTATATTCTTTAAAGGGTGCTTTGTAGTTGTATTCATATAATTTCTGCATGTATGAATATTGACAGGTGAAATTCTAGATATTTTGTACATTCTGAAGTTATTTTTAATGAATTTTTTTCTATCTCTTCCTCCTGGGTTTTCTTGGTAATACTCAGAAAGGCTGATGATTTTGTGGGCTTATTTTACATTCTGCTCATTTTCATGAGGTATTAAATACTTCGATAAATTTTAGCAGACTCTTTAAAGCTCTCTAAGTAGACCATCATACTAGCTGCAAAAAGTGGTAATTTTGTTTCTTCTTTGCATATCCTTATTCTTTAAATTTATTTTTCTGTAGTTGGAATTGGTAAAGTTGTATCAATAATGGGGACAATAGATATATTTATTTTATCTTTGATCTTAGTGGAAAGGTTGTTAGCACTATCCATCCATCCATACATACATGCATCTTTTACTTTTAGGTAGTATTTATCATATTAAGGAACGGTCTATTTGTTGCTGTACTTTTTTGTTTTTAAAATAAATGAATGTTGTATTTTGTCAAAAGATTTTCTGTTTGTGATTTTTATTATTTGTCTTATTAATATGGTCTGTTGTATTTACAATCTTCCTAATATTGAACCAAATCTGTATTCTTGGTATAAATCCAACCTGGTCATAATATATAACCTTTAAAATATGTTGTAACCTCTTTTAAAATATTTTATCCAACATTCATGCAACAATATTCATTAAAGATACTAGTATACATTTTTTCTTTTCTGTTTTCTCTCTTCTTGGTTTAGGTAGCAGGACCATATTTATCTCACACAAGGAATTTTATTTGATTCCCCTTTTTCTCTGTCTTTGCAAATGATTTACATAATAAAATTAATAGTTCTTTGAATGTTTAATAGAATTAACTTGTAAATACAGATTTAGTCCCAGATTTCTCCCCTCCCTTTGGGAGTTGCTTTACAGCTTGTTCAATTTCTTTTTCTGAGATTGGATTACTTAAATTTTCTGTTTCTTGGTCTACTCATGTGAGTACTTTATATTTTTATAATTATTCATGCTTTTCATTTATCAGTTATTTGGAATGTAATTAGACAAAATAATTTCTAGGTACTTCCTATTCATTTTGTGTATGTGTGAATTCTCCCTTATCATTTTTTAATATGGGAAATTCAACTTTCTTTTCCATCATTATCAGATTAGTCAATAGCTAATGAATTTTGTCCCTTTTTTTCCTCCAAAAAATTGGCCAGGATTTTTTATAGACAGTTTCTCAGATAAAGGTCTCATATCTTAACTATATAAAGAACTTTGTCAAATCTATGAGAATATATGTCATTCCCCAATTTATAAATGGTCAAAGGAGATGAACAGGCAGTTTTCTGAAGAAGAAATAAAAGTAATTTATAGTCATATGAAAAAATGCTCTAAATCATTATTGATTAGAGAAATGCAAATTAAAACAACCTTGAGAGATTGTTTTACACCTATCAGATTGGCTAAAAATGATTGAAGAGGAAAGTGACAAATGTTGGAGGGGATGTGGAAAAATTGGGATACTAATTTGTTGTTGGTGGAACTGTGAACTGATCCAACCATTTTGGAGAACTATATCGAATTATTCCCAAAGAGTCATAAAAAAGGTTATACCTTAAACCCAGCAATAATGCTACTAGGTTTGTTTCCAAAGATGATTAAGTGAAAAGGAAAAGAACCTATATGTTCTAAAATATTTATGGTAGCTCTCTTTGTGTTGGCAAAGAACTGGAAATTTCAGGGATGCCTGTCAATTGGGGAATGGCTGAACAAGTTGGGGTATATGATTGTGATGGAATATTACTATGCTGTAAGAAATGATGAGCTCAATGATCTCAGAAAAACATGGATAGACTTGCACGAAATAATGAAGAGTGAAATAATCAGAACCAAGAGAACATTGTATATACAGTAACAGCAATATTGTTTTAAGAACCCCTTTGAGTGACTAAGTCATTTTGATTGTTATAAATATCCAAATTAATCACAAAGGATCTATAAAGGAAGATGCTATCTGCATCCAGAAAAAGAACTAAGAAATACAAGTGTGTACAGGATGATTTTACATATATACATATTTGTATCTAATGGTAGCCATCTCAAGAGGGGGGAGAAAGGGAAAAAAAAGAAAGTTACATGATAACTTTAACATATATTTAAAAGGAATAGCAGCTTATACATAATAGATTTTCAGTTTCATGTGCAATCTTTGTTTTTCTATTCTACTATGCTACAGAAAAATTTGTTTTATTTCTTAGGTGCAGAAAGAAATAAACAAAAATATAAAAAAAGACCAGTCAGTTTTATTTCCCAATATAATGGGAATACTAATTTGTTTTCAGTTTTGTATATCTCTTCTTTCTCTGAAATCTTAAAGATTTTTCTTTTGTGCTTAGCTTTTTAATTTTCTTATTGGTTTTTCTAATTATATGCACAATTAATTCATTTTTTGTGTGGTTGAAAAGGTTTAGAGATATAATTTTATCCTAAGGACCACAGACTGCATCCCCTAAGTTTTGGCATGTTGTTTCATTATTTTCTTTGGTTAAATTGTCTATTATTTTTCTGATTTATTCTTTGACCCACAAATTCTCTAAGATTGAATTATTTTACTTCCATTAAAATTTGAATACATTCTTATGCCCTCTATTGAATATGATTTTTATTGAGCTGTAGTCAGTAAAGTATGTGTTTAATATAGCTGCTTTTCTGTATTTATTTTTCATGTTTTTATGCCTTAGCACATGGTCAATTTTTGTAAAGATATTTTGTGATACTGAGAAATATGTATATTTCTTACTATTTCATTAATCAACAGAGATCTATCAAATTCAATTTCTAAAAACTTCCAATCAGGTCCTTAACAACTTTCTTACTTATCTTTTTGCTAGATTTGTCTAGGTCTGAAAAGGGCATATTGAAGACCTCAACTGTTATAACTGTATAATTATTATATAGTTCTCCCTGTGATTCAATCAACTTTTCCATTATGGAATTGGATAGCACAGTAGATAGAGCACTGGGTTCAGAGTCAGGAAGACTTGAACTCAAATCCAGCTTCATACACTTAGTAGCTGTGTGATTCTGGGCAAATCACTTAACCTCTTTCTGCCTCAACTATAAAATGGGGATCATAATAGCATCTACCTTCCAGGGTTGTGAAGATCAAATGAGATAACATTTGTAAAGCACTTAGCACAGTGTCTAACAGATATTAGGGGCTTAATAAATCATCTTTAAGCACTTACATTCTATGTAAATATAGTAAGCATTGACTTTATCTCACTATCTATGGTACATAATGTAGTTTCTCTGTTTATCTCTTTTAACCACATCTAATTTTACTCTTGCCTTGTCTGAGATCACAATTGCTACCCTTTTTTTTAGTTCATCTGAAGTGTAATAAATTCTCATCTAATCTCTCATTTTAATTCCATGTGAATCTGTTTCAAATTAATAACATGATAATCACATTGTTGGATACTGATCTCCAATTCATTTTGCTACCCTCCTCCATGTGTTTGGTGGGTTTGTCTATCTATCTACATGTGTGTTTATATACATATATACATATACATGCATATATTTACATATCAGATGATATAATCAAGGGATTTTGTTGTTGTTCAGTTGTTGAAGGGGTAAGTGTATATACATGAACGTATGCATGTGTATGTACATATCCTATTCCCCGTGAATGGAAATGGGATGGACTTATCCAACAAATGGAAGAGGATAACAAATTGGATTGAAAGTACCATCCAACTACCTGTATATAAATACATATACACATATTTAAACCCATATGTACAATATATACTTGTATATACATATACACACATGTACAAACACATGTACATGTGTGTACATATCTACACACAGTTGGATTCACCTATATATGTACATCCCTCCATCATACCATTTTATACATTATTTTTTCCACTAGCTCCCTCTTTGCAAAGAAGGTAGAGAAAGAGATGAAGTCAGCACTAGCAAACTATAAATGACCTCCTCTGTTTCTCCTTTATTCATTAAACCCAGATCCAGATATCTAGCTCTTACACTTTCTCTTTTTTAGTCCCTTTTATGATTCAGCTTTCAAAGCTGACCTTTGTTTTACTCAAACTTTCCCTCCTTGATTTTGCCCCCACATATTTCCTTGTTGACTTTAATGTGTTTCTACAACAAACTCTGTGTATGTGTGTTCAATATTCCTCTATTCAGTTCAGATAAGTGTAAGGTTCATGAAATGACTACTCTGCCTACCTTTTCTTCTATATTTGTACATTCTTTCTCTTGTTCATCTCAATTATGCACAATAGTAACTTTTACCCCTTCTTCATCTCTTCCCTACCATGTTCCTTCTTACCTCCCTTTTCTTCCATCCCTTAAAACTAATCAAACAGAATAAAACCGAGGCAGCTAGGTGGCGCAGTGGATGGAGCACCAGCCCTAAAGTCAGGAGAACTTGAGTTCAAATGGGGCCTCAGACCAAACACTTGTCACTTACTAGCTGTGTGACCCTGGTCAAGTCACTTAACCCCAATCTTAACCACTATTGCCTAAAAACAACTACAACAAAAAAAAAAACCAGAATAAAACCAGGCCCTGTGTTTCTATGTTACTTAACTCCCTCTGTGTCCCTTAAAGACAATGTAATTCCACAGAGATATTTTTCTTATCCTAGTAAAATGTATGCTCTTCTTTATCATTTATCCTCTTCCAATTGCCTCTCTTGGCTCCTGTACTTGCATATCAAAGTTTCTACTCATTTTTAGTCTTTTAATCACGAATTCTTGAAAGTCCTCAATTCCAATTGTTCTCGAATTTGGTCCACAAACCTCTAGGTGTTTAAGAGTACCTTTTAGGAGGGTCTGCAAGGTCAAGACTATTTTCATAATAGTACTAAGATGTTATTCACCTATTAAAATACTTTTCTCTTTCCCATCTAGATATCTATGTGAAGTCAGATTTCTTCATACACTTCAACCAAATCAATATATCACAAAAGACTGAATGAAGTAGTATGAAATTGTCTTCTATTAATTCAGATATTAAAGAGATTTGCAAAAATATGGAAACTAATGCCCATCTTCTCACACTTTTTTTGTTTTGGAAAACATTATTTTTAATGTTATTTATGTTTACATGAATGGGTTTTTCATTGTTATTTTTAAATGATATTTTACTATAAAATATAAATATAAATTGATATTTTAAAGTATTCATTTTAATTTATTTATGGTAAGTATTGATAGATATAACCCATGCAAACAAAATCTTTTCAAGGTTCTCAATAATTTTTAAGAGTATAGAGGGGTTCTGAGATCAAAAAGTTTAAAAAATACTACTGTAGTCTATTAAAGGTCCTTTCCTCTCCCCTCCCCTGTAGAAGTATGTTCTGTTCTTAGGGTAAGTTATTCTTAGTTTAAAGCCATAAACATTTTTTTCCTTATGGAATATCATGTTCTAAGATTTTTGTCTCTTTTTAAGTAGTTGCTTCCAGGTCTTGTGTGATGTTGATTGTGGTTCCTTGGTACTTGAATTATTTATGGTTGTTTACAAATCTTTTCCTTTGAATTATTTCTTTATGGTTGTTCGCAAATTTTCTTTTTCCTTTGACTTGAAGGCTTTGGATTTTAATTATATTATTCCAGGATGCTTTCAATTTGATGTCTATTTTAAGAGATGATCTATTAATTCTTTCTATTTTTCACTTTGCCACACACTCCCTGGTTCTAATGTATCTGGACAATTTTGTTTGTGATTTCTTGAAATTATACCCAGATTTTTTGTTTGGTAATGTCTTCAGGGAATTTTGTTATTCTTAAATTGTTTTCTTCATCAGTTTTTTTCTTGATAATAGAGATCTTACACTTTCTCCTATTTTTTAATCTTTTGACTTTGTTCTAATTAATATTCCTTATTATCTCACGGAGTTCTGGTTGGTCCTTTAGATGACAGAGGTAAGTAGTAGAACTAATACTCAAATCTAAGTTCTTTGACCCCAAATCTACTGTACTTTTCCCTGTATAATGCTTCAGTTCAGTTCAGCCAAGATAGTGAAAGGCCCTTTTAAAATGCAAAGATATCAGAGGCAGCTAGGTGGCACAGTGGAGAGAGCACCAGCCCTGGAGTCAGAAGGACCTGAGTTCAAATCCAGCCTCAGACACTTACTAGCCCTGTGACTCTGGACAACTCATAAATTAATTTGCAATTCAGTGGAAGGAAGAAAAGGCCAGGCTATCAGATTGCCTGTGCACAGAAAGGAAGTTAGGTCCAATGAGATACCTCATGAATTAGTCCTAGCAGAGTACCAGAGCCTGGCATAAGGGGAAAGGAGGAAAAAACCATATTGGGATAGGAAGGAAATAAGAATTTTTAAAGTATCTACTATTCACTAGGCACTATGCTAAGCACTTTACAAATATTATTTTTCCTCACAAAGAACCTGGGAGGTAGGTTTTATTATTATCCCTATTTTACAATTGAGGAAACCAAGGCAAACAAAAGTTAAGTGACTTGCCTAGGGTCACACAGCTGACTAAGTGTCTGAGTCTGGATCTGAACATAGGTCTTCCTGACTCCAGGCCCAGTACTTTATCTACTGTGCCACCTAGCTACCTCTAGATAGCAGGGAGCAAAAAGGAGTTGGAAGGCAACCAAAACCAAATTTTATCTACTTCATAATTTTGCTTGTAATAAATGCTACTAGAGAACATGAAAAATAGAAGGAAATAAACTCCTTTCTTTCAATAAACTTACAGTCTAGGTAGACTGAAATGAAGGTAGTCTTGCATGACCTGTCCTTGATGAAGCCATGCTTGTTTTTTGTAAACACTGTTTCCACATCTAGATGCTTAGCAACCACCTCTTTAATGATTTGTTCTAGAATTTTCCCAGGATTCAAAGTGTTCAACTATCATTGATTGACTATAATTCTATTTCTTTGATTTTATCATGCTATACTTCTGTCATTGACTGCCTATAGTCGACATTTTTAGATAGGATTCCCTAGGGTGGCAGATAAAGGATGAAATGAACCTTGGTTTCCTCAGTCATTTCATCTTTCACCCACCACACTAGCAAAGGAACTCTCAAAATTTCAGAGTCCATGAACTGAGGGTTGAAATCTCTGATTGAAGTTTGAGGTAGGGGAGCTGCCTTCTCACCTAGGAGGCTAAAGGCCCCACCCAGGACCCACGGAGTAGGAGCCACCCAGCCAGACTTCATAGGTCCAGAGGGTAGAAATCAGGCAAGAGGTAATCTGACAACAGCCTTGGCCCTGTTCTTAAGGTCTTTTTGTCTTACATCTGACAACTAGGTCTCCAATTGCCTGCCAAACATTGACAAAACAAAAATGATTAAAAAGTTAGAGATATTGACTCATGAGTAAACTCGAAGAAAAAAAAAACACAATAGACTTAAATATGTTTAGCTTGGCCCTTTGACAAAGGGGGAATATAACTGCTTCTGAGAAGGAAGGGAGTTGACCCAAAGATGGAAGAGGGATTGTTTAGAAAGGGATGACTAGAAGAACTGAATTAAGTAGCAAAGGGGAAAAAAGTCTCTTTGTGAGCAGTAGAGAAAATACTTTCCTAACAGCAACTCTACTAAACTAAGAGAAATGTCCTACAAGGAGTTTGAAGGTTGATGTCAAAAGACCTTGAAAAATCATGCTGCCTGTGCTGCTCTAGTCTCTCCATTCTGTGTGGTGGAAAGGTGAGAGATGATGAGAGAGGAAAAGAGTAACTGATAATGTCCTATCCATCCCTTGGCGCCTCCCAGATATTCTAAGAACATAGTGTTATGAAAAAAGCTGGGCTGGGAGTCAAGAGAGTCAAGCTTGAGTCTGGCTTCCATTACTTCTTGTTGTTCAGTCATTTCAGCTGTGTCTGACTCTCAGTGACCCTATTATAGGGATTTCTTTGCAAAGATACTGGAGTCATCTCCCATTCCCTTCTCTAGCTCATCTTACAGATGAGGAAACTGAGATAAACAGGATTAAGTGACTTGCCCAAGGTCTCACAGCTAGTAAGTATCTGAGGTCAAGTTTGAACTCAGGTCTTCCTGACTCCAGGGCAGGTGCCCTATTCACTGCAACAGCCACCTAGCTGCCCAAGAGTTCAACTGAAGGGTATTCCCTCTTTCCTGCTTATGTATCTCTTTCACGCTTAGGCTTCTTTTCTTAAAGATAGCCATCCCTCCTAGGTAAAAGGACTACTTTTTTTTTTTTATAATTTCCTACTCTCTAGTACATTGTGCAGTGTATCAAACACAGAAGACATCTTCCAACCATGAAGGAGGGGAAGTGAACACTTTTGAAATTTGATGTAAGTTAAGGAATCACACTTCAAGTGGGAGTTTCCAATATGTTGTTCAGTCTTTTTGGTCGTATTGAACTCTCCATAACCCCATTTGGGGTTTTCTTGGCAAAGATGCTAGAGTGGTTTGCCATTTCATTCTCTAGCTCATTTTATAGATGAGGAAATGAAAAAAAACAGGGTGAAGTGACTTGCCCAGGGTCATGTCTGAGCCCAGATTTGAACTTGAGAAGATGAGACTTCTTGACTCCTTGCCAGCATTCTATCAACTGCGCCACCTACTGCCCCTTCCATTACTTACAAGATGCATAAAAGAGCCTCAATTTCCTTGCCTATTAAATGGATATGATAATAACTGCTATTCCAATCTCAAAAGGTTGTTGTAATGATAAAATAAGAGATTGTGTAGGGAATCACTTTACAAGCTAGCAAATGTGATGAGAGGAATTATTCCAAGACATTACTTAAAAAAGTTTTGGTTTTGCCTCAGTTCCTCTACACGAAAATTTTTTAAGGAAAGGAAACCATTAAACTAAGCATAGCTGGCAAAATCCTTCTGATATTAATGCCTATGTCCTCTAAATTCCATTCTTGAGCAAACAGCAAGGCCTTATCTATCCCACTCTGGGTTCCATATCACAGTATTACATACAAATTGCAAACTTTCTTGACTTGAGAGTAATCTCTGTGTAAGTACAAGTCAAAGAGATATCTTCAAACATCTTCTGTCTTTCAATCACCTTCTTTCCACTGTTTTTCCTCCTGTTATATAAGGACAAGTCGTTAGGAACACCCAAATGGCAAAGTAATAATAAAAATAAATAATAGTTGCACATTATATTAAAGATAACAAATAAACATAATTAAATGAATAATAATAAAAACAAATAATGGCAAAGTAATTATAGAAATAAATTTTAAAAGAATTGCCTTAATGATGAGGAAGACAATTGTGTAAGGCATTCTAGTCCACATGACCAGTAAAAATATGAATTTATCATGGAGAATATGTAAATACACATTTCTCCCCTGATGGAGAGCATATATTCTCAGTCATGAGGCAGCTATTTAAAATTCCATCTCTGGCATGTCCACTTCTCTGGGTCTGTTTTGACACAGGTGGGAAAGGGAGAAGGTGAGTATCAGGAATGGTCTGTCTTTAAAGTGGGCACCTGAGTTCTCTCAAAAAGCACATGGACAGATTCAAGTAAATTAATCCGTAATAAGAGCTCATTTTTCTGTAGCACTTTAGAGAGAGTTTATAAAACACTTCTTGACTTTTCCCTCTCCCTCAACTCTCATAGCAACATAGTTGCTAAGTCACATCAAATCTATCTCCCCAAGGTCTCTTCCATCCATTCAACTCAGAGGGCCACCATGTTCTTTCAGGCCCCTATCACTTCTCATGTAGACTATGATAACAGCCTCCTAGTTGTACTCTCAGGTTGCAGTCTGTCCCTCACCAACTTGTTCTCCAAAAGATAGCTAAAAATCATCTTCCTAAAGTACAAACTTGACTGGTTCACTGCCAAACTCAGGGAGCTTTAGGAACTTCTTATTACCTCTAAGATTGAAGACAAAGTCCTCAGCTTGATTGTGAGTCTTTTACTGCACATTACCATTCCTCCTCTCCCCTTCCCCCCTTCCCAAGCATTCTACATTCCAGTCAAGCCGGCCTCCTCACTTTTCTTCCACAGCACATTCCAACTTCTATCCTCCATGCCACAGGTTTACCCCTTCCTCACTTTAGGACTCCTTAGAACCTCTTAGAATTCCTAGTTCCTTTTAAGGTACAGTTTATGTTAGCATTCTTTCCACTCACAAATTATCCTGTATATCTTTAACTGTTTATTTGGTGTATGTCACCAGGAGAATACAAGTTTCTTAAGGGAGGGGATTGTTTTTAGTTTCATCTATATTCTCAGTATCTAGCACAATGCCTTGCATAGTGTAGAGGCTCGTTGAATTGGACTGGATTGGGTAGATGGTAAAATATTGTTATACCCATTTTATAGGTGAGGAAACTGAGGCTGGGAAAAGTTAAGTGACTTGCAGATGGTCTCACAGTAAGTACTTGAGCCAAAATACAAATTCAGGCTCTTCTTGACTCCAAGTGAGTAGTATTTCCACCAAGCCACACTGCCTCTCCACCAACAAATAAATATGGTATATGTACCATGAGCCCAGGAATGAGCTACATACTGTGGAAAATACAATCCAGGGTTGCAGAGGGAAGAGGGGAAGGGGACAGAGCACATAAAGCAAGGGAAAGCTCTAATCCCTTGGCTGCCATTCCTCTTTCTCTTTGCTAGAGTTCTAAACTCCCGGTTGAAATGTTATGATTTCTGAGACTTCTGAGCAAAAGTATATTTCTCTATTGGTTCTTCCAGCATCCTTTGTCCTTCTGGCAATGCTCACTGACTAGCAAGGCAAAAAGTTAGCTCAGAAATGATCACAGAAACACAGAATTTGGGAGCTGGAAGTAGGAAACCATCTAATCCCATCCATACATGAAAGGAATTCCCAATATACAAGGTGTCCCAAAAGTCTTGGTGTAGTTTTAAGCCAATAAAGCCGCCCGACAAGTTGGCCACCCAGTCTCTGCTGAAGATGTCCAGGAAAGAATAACTCCTGCTCTTGTGGGATAGCCCACCCCGTTTTTTGACAGTTTCTATCAATTTGCAAATTCCACCATTACTCCTTCTTTGGCCCCAAAAGAAAAAGTCTAATCTCTTATCCCTCTGACAGCTCTTCAAATACTCAAAGACAACTATAGGGTCTCTCTTGGGTCTTATTTTCTCTAGGCTAATACACCTTCAAGTGTAGCTTTCAGCTGATCCTCCTATGGCTCTACTCCTTTCACCATCTTGAATGTCCTCCTTTGGACACTCTCCAACCTATCAATGTCCTTCTTAAATATGAAGTCATGAATGAATGAATGAGGCTTTTATTAAACATTATATACCAAGCTCTGTACTAAGGACACAAATTTAAAAAATGAGACAGTCCCTGTTCTCAAATGCCTCATATTCTAATTGAGGGGAAAATACACAAAAGAAAGTTCAGCTACAGGGCAGATGGAAAGACCCAGAATTCCTAAGGATACTACACTGGGCAGATGAAAAGGCCCAGGGGTCCTTAGGTTAGAGAAAAAAAGATCTGCTAATAGTGCCAGAAGAGGATTGGGAAATGGCAGGATTTAGTGGTAGGGAAGATGGTAGGACCTAGTGGTCCTCCATGGCATCTGAAGGAAAAAAGTTGTTGAATTTCATCTCATCTAAGACCTGTGATGAGTCAAACATTCCAAAGAAAGGGGAAAGGCAATGGAGGAGGGTACTCTCTGCAATGTAGTCTTCTCATCACCTGGCCATTTTAGGAGGGTTATTGGAACTGAACGCAATACTCTACATTAAGCCTGACCATGGCTGAATACAGTAAGACTATCACCTCTCAAGCTGTGAACTGATCCAGCCATTCTGGAAAGCAATTTGGAACCATGCCCAAAGGGCTATAAAACTGTGCATACCCTTTGATCCAGCAATACAACTACTAAATCTATATCCCAAAGAGATCAAAAGAAAAAGGGAAAGGGACCTATCTGTACAAACATATTTATAGCAGCTCTTTCTGTGGTGGTTAAGAATTGGAAATCAAAGGAATAATACCCTTCAATTGGGGAATAGCTAAATAAGCTGTGGTATATGATTGTGATGGAATATTACTGTGCTCTAAGAAATGACAAGCAGGATTTCAGAAAAACAAGGAAAGACATACATGAACTGATGCAAAATGAAGTGAACAGAGCCAGGGGAACATTGTACACAGTAACAGCCATATTGTAAGATGAAGAACTCTGAATGACTTAGCTATTCTCAGCAATACAATGATCTAAGACAATCCTAAAGGATTAATAATGAAGTATACTATCTCCTCCAATCCAATCTTAGATGAGATGATATTGTTTGAGTACAGACTGAAGCATGCTATTTTCACTTTCTTTCTTTCAATCTCTTTTTTTTTTATTCAAATCTTCTTGTACAAAATGACTAACATGGAAATGTTTTGCATGATTACATGTATATAACCTATATCTGATTATTTACTATCTCAAGAAGAGGGGAAGAGAGGGAGGAATAGAAGTTGGAACTCAAACCTTTAAAAAAAGTTAAAAATTATTTTATCATATAATTGGGGAAAAATAAAATACATATTAAAAAAACTATCACCTGTCTATTTCTGTAAACCATGTTCCTCTTAATGATGCCCAAGATTTCATTTTTTGACTGTATCACATATGATTTATACTGATCTTATAGTATGCTAAAATGACATATCTCTTCAGAAATACAACTATGTCTCCCAAATCTTACACATGTAAAATTGATTTTTTTGAACTCACATGCAAAACTTGACTATTGATTTTTAATAGTAAAAAAAAAGAATCACCATTGAATTTCATCATATCAGTCTTGACCCAATGTTCTCATCTGTCAAGATTCTTTTGGAACTTGATTTTTATCCACTAGATTAGTTATCCCACTAAGCTTTGTGTCATCTGCAAAGTTGATGAACAGATCATCTATGCCTTTTACAATCTCATTGACAAAATTATTAAAGAGCACAGGGCTAAATACAGATCCCTGGGGTAATCCACTGGAAACCTCTTGCCACTTTGACACTAAATCAGCCATCCAACCAATTACAAATCCATCTGACTTACTATCTAATCTGTATCTCTCCATCTTCCCCACAAGAAATTTGAAATACTTTATCAAAATCTTCACTAAAATCCAAATAAACTATCTCCAGCTTTCCCTTCATCTGCTAATTGAGTTTTTGTTGTTCAGTCGTTAAATTGTATCTGACTCCTCATGACCCTGTGGACCATGCTGTCCATGGGGTTTTCTTGGCAAAGATATTGGAGTGGTTTACCATTTCCTTCTCCAGTGGATTAAGACAAACAGAGGTTAAGTGACTTGCCTATGGTCACACAGCTACTAAGCATCTAAGACTGGATTTTAATTCAGGCCTTCCTGACTCGAGACCCAGCACTTTATCCACCAAGCCATCAGCAGCCTCCTAGGCAAAAGGAGGTTAAATAACTTGTGCAAAGTAACACAGCTAGTATGTGTCTAAGCCCACATTTAAAATCAGGTCTTCACGACTCCAGGCTCAGCACTCTATCCACTAAACCATCTAGCAGCTTCACTAGTTCAGTAATCCTGTCCAAGAAAAGGAAATGGGGTTAGCCTGGCATCTCTCACTCTTGATGAAGCCATGTTTGCTCTTTCTTTGATAGCATCATTTCCATATCTAGATGTTCAACCAACCATCTCTTTAATGATTCAAAGTCAAGCTCACTGGACCATATTTTAAAGACTCCATTTTCTTCCTTTTCCTGAAAATTGAGATATGCGGCCTTCTCCAATCTTGTGGTACCTCTACTGGCGTCCGTGGGCCTTCAAACATCACAGACAATGACTGTTTTCTGGACCTGAGTGTGTAGTGCAGCAGCTCATCTAGGTCACACGGCCTGAATTCAACCAGAACAATAAGTGTCTCTTATTTATTTCTATGATGTATCAACCCAGTCACTTTTGATCTATCATTTGCAGTGCACATGTTATTCATCATGGCAGAGAAAATAGAAGTAAAATAAGAATTAAGCAGCTTTGCCACATTTCTGTTGTCAGTTATCATCATCCCAACTATCCCAAGCCAAGGACCCCTTTTGCTCTTAATTAGCTAAAATAAACTTTTTTGCTGTCCTTGAGTTCCCCTGCCAGCCTCAGCTCATTCTGAGATTTAGTATGACTGACTTTATTTTGATAGGATCATCTCACATTCATGTTCATTCTGTTACCTGGTCTTACTCCCACCTTCTATCTATTGCTTTTTTAATATCTAGGTTGATTGGTAAGTGGCCTGCATAGTCACATTGCTCTCTTCACAAAAATTCATGTTTCCTCCTCATTTGAATTATTTCCCCTTGTGTCTTCAGAATTTAATTTCTTGAGCATCTCCCATACCTCATAGGCTGACTTTCCCTGAAATATTTGATTCCATGTGATCCCACCTATCACTCTCCTGAAACCTTTAAAATCTGCTTTACCAAAATCTAGGTGGTACACTGGATAAATTGCTGAGCCTGGAGTCAGGAAGACCTGAGTTCAAATCTGTCCTCAGACACTTGCTAGCTGTGTGACCCTAGGCAAGTTACTTAATCCTGTTTACCTCAATTTCCTTGTCTGTGTAACAAGCTGGAGAAGGAAATGGCAAGCCCCTCCAGGATCTTTGCCAAGAAAACCGTAAATGGAGTCACAAAGAGTTGGACACAACTCAACAACAACAAAGTAGTTATTCAGACAGTTAGGTGGCTCAGTGGAGAGAATGCTGGATCTGGTGCCAGAAAGACTCATCTTCCTGAGTTCAAATCTGGCCTCAGACACTTAATAGTAGTGTGACCTTCAGCAACTCACTTAACCCTGTTTGCCACAATTTCCTCATCTGTAAAATGAGCTGAGAAGGAAATGACAAATTGCTCCAGTAGCTCTGCCAAGAAAACCCCAAATGGGGTCATGAAGAGTTAGATATAACTGAAAAAGACTAAACACACACACACACACACACACACACACACACACACACACATACTCACACACACACACACACTCTCACCACACACTATGCATACAACTAAGCCAGGATTTCCTCTCCTCTATCAAACTCTAGGAGAAATAGTTATTTCTCTCTACTGCTCCCATTATTTCCACTTCAGCAACCAGGTAATGAGAATCAAATCCAGAATTTTCCCTCACTGGTTGCTCTGCCTCTTAAAGGATGAAATAATCACCAAAGTGAGTCAAGAAATTGTTAGATGCTCTGCTTTGGTCAGAGAGAGAACGCCAGCAGATATCTGGATAATTGAAGTCCTCCATCAATATTCTATCATTTTGTGCCAGGCTTTTGAACTGTTTCCCACATTCCTCATCTGTTTCCTCTTTCTGTTGAGATGATCTATACATTTCAATGACAAAAGTCATTTCAGTTTCTCCTTCCTCGGTCTTCACTCAAATATCTGTTTCTCCCTCCTTTGCCCTTTGTCTTTTGTCCATTATGTTTGCCCTCTCATTCCTAGATTTCTTCACCTGAATATACATTCTTGATATACAGTCACCTCCCGGCGTTGTTGTCAGGATCAAATAAGATAATATTTGTAAAGCGCTTAGCACAGTGTCTGTTACATAGTAGGCACTTTCTTCTATTCCATTCCAAATAGAATCAATAGGGCCTTCCCTTGTAGGAGACAATAGCTATAACTAGAAAGTGAATTCTTAACCAAATAAAGAATACAATTAAATAAATAAATAAATAAAATACCAAATTAAAAAAAACAATAAATAAATAACTAAATAAATGATGAAATAAATAAAAATTAAATTAAATTAAAATAAAAAACCAAATAAAGAAAACAATTGCAAAAGATTAAATCAACAATTTTGATTACATGACAAGTAGAAAAGCTTTTGAGTAAAGGAAATTAACACAACTATGATAAAAAGGGATGCAGATTACTGAAAAAAAATCTTTGTATCATTTGTCTCTGATTAGAATTTGATATCCAAGGTATAAAGGCAATTAATAGAAATACATAAAACCAAAAGCCTTTCCCCTGTAGATAATGGCCAAATAATCCATAAAGAAAATTTGCAAATTAACAGCCATATGAATGAAAATTCCAAATCACTAATAAAACCAGAAATGAAAATCAAAACAATGCTAAGCTTTGGGAGTAAATGGCCACCAGGCTGTCTAAGGAGGGACAAGATAGGCCAGGTTGGTAACAGAGCAGGTCAAATTAACAAAGAGGACAAAAGATGAGAATAGTTAATGTTGGAGGGATTGTGGAAAAATAGGCACACTAATTGTTGATGAAACTGTAGATTGGTACGAACACTGTGGTAACTAATTTGTAATTATGAAAAGAATACTAATGCTCATACTTTGTCCCAGCAATTCCCATTGCTAGGCGTATATACCAAGGAGAATAGGGATAAAAATAAAGGATATATATATACATATATGTGTGCGTGTGAGTGTGTGTGTGTGTGTGTGTGTGTACATACATACGTATTTATAAATATATATCTCAGCACTTTTTGTGTTAACAAAGAACTGGAAACCAAGTAGATGTCCATTGATTAGGAAGTGGCTAGACAAATTGCACCATATGCATATAATATATATATATATATATTATATAAGTAATACAATATAAAATTCATATTATGGTGCTATAAGAAACAATGAACATGAATTATTGCGAACTGAAGTTAGCAGAGCGAGGAAAACAAACTATATCCTAGGCATGGTGGCAAATGCCTGTAATCCCTGCTACTGGGAAGGTTGAGACTAATGGATTTCTTGAGCTCAGGAGTTCTGAGCTACAGTAGGGCTCGAGTAGCCCACTAAGTTTGGCAACAATATGGCGAATTTTGGGGAGTGAAGGGCCACCAGGCTGCCTAAGAAGCCCAGTTTGGAAACAGAGCAGGTCAAAGCTTCCATGACAATTACTAGTGGTGTTAAGCCTGTGCATGGGCACTGTACCTCTAGCCTGGGCAAGCTAGAGAGACCTAATCTTAACAAACAAAACAATAAGAAGAAAACAATATATACATGATAACAACAATGCAAACAGGAAGAACAACCATCACCAAACAATCAAAACTGAATGTTACAGAATTGTAATGGCCAAGCTGACCCAAAAAAAGAGATATGAGCAGATTTCTCACCCAATCTTTTCCAAAAGTGTAGAACCATGGCTGTGGTTCTACCCAAGCTACATATAAAGTCAAACTTTTTAAAAAATATATTGCTTCATTTTGTTGAAGTTATCTTTCTTTCTTCATATTTTATTATAAGGTATGGCTCTCTGGGATGAAGTGGTAAGAGAAATACAGTGAGGAATAAGGGGGACAGAAAAATAAAAGATATTAATAAAATATAATTTTAAAAAGGAAAAACAATTCTTCCCTAGCCACAGATATGAAAGGTACTACCTTTTTACATTATCATCTTTTTTTTGTATGAAGTAGCCCTTTAATAGGTCATATATCTATTTGGAATTCATTGTGTCTGTAGTATAAGTATTTGTCCAAACCTAATTCTGTCCAGTTTCCTCAGAAGTCTTTGTTCAATAGGGAGTCTTTACACAAAGAATTCGTGTTCTTGGATTTATTAAATACTAGGTTACTATACCCCGTTGCTCCTGGGTCTTTCTTAACCAGTCAGCTTCTCTGGTCAACTTTTCTATTTTTTTTAACCAGTATTGGAAAATTTGTATTGCTTTGTTGTATAGTTTAAGATATGGTAATTCTATGCTCCTTTCATTCTGACTTTTTTTTTTCATTATCTCCCTTGAGGTTTTTGACCTTTTTCTCCTCCAGATATATTTTGGAATTATTTTGTGCAGTCCTGCAAAGTAACTCATACTGAATCCATTCTATAAGAGACACCAAATTCTCTTTGTTCTATTCCCACTTCTCTAATCAATCCTTCTTACTCCTTTCGATCTTTATCTTCCTACCCACTTATTGATGACTCTCCCAAGTGTTTCTCTTTGGCCTTTTTCTTTCTCTACACTCTCCTACTTGACAATTTCATTCACTCTTATGGCTTCCAACATAATTTCTATGTGGATGAATCCCAAATGTCCATCTTTAGCTCTGAACCCTCTTCTACATTCAATACTCTAACCACCTACAAGACACTTCTATCTGGATGTCCCACCAGCACCTCAACTCAAAATGTACAAAACCAAGTTCATTTTCTTCTCCCCACCCAACCTGATCCTCCTTCTTACTTAATTGTTCTTTTCTGTGACATCATTCTTTCTCCTGGGTCTGAAACCTTGGCGTCATCTTTGTTTCTTTGCCCTCACCTTCCAATCAATAAGATCTATTGATTCCACCTAATCTTTCAGCTGTTTTTTCCTTCCTATTCCTACTGCAATACTACTGTTTCATTTTTCCCCTTTGTGACTAAATACCTAACTCAACAAATGGATGAATGAATAAATGAATAGTAAAGCCCTTTATTATCACCCTCCTAGACTGCTGCAGATCTTTTCACCTTCATTATTAACTTCCTCCATTTCATCTTTCTTACCACTGGTTATGTTATTCTTTGTTTCAAAAACCTTTCAGTGGATTTCTATTGCCTGCCCAGGAATGTTTAAACTCTTCCACTAGGCATTCAAGGTCTTCTACAATCTGGCACCACTCTATCTTTCTTTAGCAAATGTTTTCCCTCTCCAAGCTCTATATGTTCCAGATAAACTATATTACTTGCACTTTTTTATGTCCTTCTCTGGAGGCAGCTGGGTGGCACAATAGATGGAGTGCCAGGCCTGGAGTCAGGAAGACCTGAGTTCAAATCCAACTTCAGATATTTACTAGCTGTGTGATCCTAAACAAGTCATTTAACCCTGTTTACCTCAGTTTCCTCATCTGTAAAATGAGCTGGAGAAAAAAATGGGGAACCATTCCAGTATCTTTGCCAAGAAAACCCCAAATGGGCTCATGAAGAGTTAGACATGACTAAAATGATTAAACAACAACAAAATGTCTTCTCTAATCCATGTATCATGTATTATAATTATCAGTGTTTTGTGATATAGTGTGAGGAACAGTAAGGAGGTCAGTGTTACTGGATCATAGAACATGTTGTTTAGTCATTTTCAGTCACATCTGACTCTTCATGACCCTATTTGAGGTTCTCTTGGCAAAGATACTAGAGTGGTTTGCCATTTCTTTCTCCACTTCATTTTAAAGATGAAAAACTGAGGCAAATAGGGTTAAATGACTTGTCCAGGTCACACAGCTAGGAAGGGTCTGAGACCTGAACTGAACTCAGGAAGATGAGTCTTTCTGATTCCAGGCCCAGGACTTTATCCACTGTACCACCTAGCTACTACCTAGAATATATAGAAAGGAATAAAAGTCTAGAAAGACTGGAAAGGTAGGGAAGGGCTAGTCACTAGGTTTTTGAAGGACTTTAAAAGTCTAACAGTGGATTTTATACTTTATCCTAGAGGTGGTAGGGAGCCATTGCAGTTTATTGATTAGGGGAGTGACATAGCCAGAGCTATGCTTTTTAGAAAAGTCACTTTGATATCTGAGTGGAGAATGGATTAGAATGGAAGAGATTTGAGGCAGGGAGACCAACCAGAAGTCCATTGCAATAGTCAAAGTTTGAAATGATGAGGGTCTCTCACAGTGTCAAAGGAAAGAAGAAGAAATATACAAAAGACATCATGAAAGTAGAATAAATACAACTTGGCAACAGATTGGATATGGGAGAAAGAGGGGCTGTGAGAAAGTGAAGAGAATGATGCCTAGTTTGCAAACCTGGGTAACTGGGAGGATGATAGTACTTTTGATAGCAATAGGAACATTTGGAAGAGGGGAGAATTTGGGGGGAAAGATAATTGGATCAGTTTTGGACATGTTGAGTTTAAAATGTATTCAGGATATCCAGTTTGAAATGCCCAAGCTACAGTTTGAGATGTTAGCCTTAATGTCAGGAGAAAGGTTATATCTAGATAAATAGATGGTGCAGTATGTGAAGTGCTGGGCCTGGAATCAGGAAGACCTGAGTTCAAATCTGGCCTCAGATACTTCCTACCTGTGTGAACCTGGGCAAGTCACTTAACCTCTGTTTGCCTTAGTTTCCTCATTTGTAAAATGGAGATAATAATAACACCTACCTTCTAGAATTGTTGTGAAAATAAATTAAATAATATTTATAAAAGCACTTAGCACAGCATCTGGCATATAGTAAGTACTGTATAAATGTTTGCTATTATCATTATTATTATTACTACTACTACCATCATCTACAAAGAAATGATCATTAAATCCATAGGAGCTTATGAGATCCTCAAGCAAAATAGTATAAAGGGAGAATAAAAGAGGACCCAGGACAGAGGCCTGGGGCCCGGACACCAATGTCTAGAAGATATGACATAGATGAAGATCCAACAAAGGAAACTGAGGAGTGGTCAAATAGGTAGGAGAAGAACCAGGACAGAGAAGGAGCCGTGTCATGAAAACCTAGAAAAGAAAGGATCAAGGATAAGAGTGTTGTCAATAGTATCGAAGACTGTACCTTTCTCTTTCATCTTCCTCCTCACTGGTGGTTCATAGTCATTTTCTCTACCTCATTCCCCTTTCATTGTCATCTGAAACTCTGATATTCAAGTCAATAAGCTTTCTCATAGTTCCTTGAATTGTTCAATTCCCATGACTTCCATCTCCCCTATATTTTTCCCACTCACTGCATGAAGTCATATCTTTGATCTCACCATCACTTAAAATTGTTACACAGTATATTCAAGATCTTAAACTCTAAAATCCCTCCCTAAACATTAATATCCTTTTCTTCCACTTCTTCCTTTCCCTCATTTCTCTCCCAAATGGTAGTTGTGGCCTCTTACTTCCATGTCCCAGTCCATTGCCCCTACTCGGGTCTCATTTCTCTCATTTTTTTAAATTCAAGATTTTATTAGAAATAGCATTTTGATTTAAACTTCAATACAAACAACTAAATTTATTTGGTTGATTTCTAGCCATAAACTATCACAAGAGAGACCTGGATTTAAGTCCCACTTTTGATACATGATGGTTGTGCGACTCTTGGCAAGTCAATTAACAGCTAAGTGTCCCAAGGCAATTCTTCACGAGTATAAGTTGCAGTATATCTGCTGATCTCCGTTGGTGGAGAGATTTTCCTCAGTGGGAACAACATACACTAATGAAATCACAGGTTCCCCATCCCTACCCCTCCACCCAAGACTTCTTCCATCCCTCACTCTAAGTAGTCATCAGGATTCTTCATCCATTCATTCACTCCTAGAAATACAGCTAGGATTAAATTATTAAAATAATGACAAGCAATGGAACTCATGGCTGGCAGGCTTGTGGAGAGACAAGTATTAATTAGGAATTGCAAAACTGCAGAATCTTTTTTGGGGAGCAATATAGCAGTAGAGAGCAAAACTTCCCAGCCACCAGATCCAATTTCCCATAATGTCTATTCCAAATCATCTCGTTCCTGAAGCCCATTATTCCACCACTCATAGTAAATAATTCCTCTAACTTCCCTCTCTTTTCACTCATATTCTTTTTCTCCCCTCCAGTTGCCAAAGATGGAGCAACATTTCTTCTTGCAAAGGCCAACTTTCCCACCTGTACCTTGGTATCATACCCTCTTTTTTTCTCCATAATCTTGCTGCAGCAAGCATCTTCTCTCTTTCTGTTTATCTGCCTCTCTCACTCTCCCTCTCTATCTCATTCTGTCTTTCTCTCTCATTCTCTCTCTCCTTCTCTGTCTCATTTACTCTCTCTCTCATTTCATTCTCTCTCTCTCTATCTCATTCACTCTCTCTATCTCATTCTCATTCTCTCTCTCTCTCCTGTCTCTCTGTCTGTCTCTCTGTCTGTGTCTCTCTGTGTCTCTGTGTCTCTCTCATCTCAAACACTCATCTCCTCATTTCACACAATTTCCAAATCTTTATCACTACTTGAAATCTCTTCCCATTGCTCTAGTCCCACATTTCCAATTACCTTATGGATATCTGCATTTATACATGCTGCCCACATCTCAAACTCAGCATATTCCAGATTCAAAATCATCTTTGCCTCGCAAATCTACCCCCTTTTCATAGCTGTTCTATTTCTGTTTTTCATACCATTCTACTTGGTTGGAAAATTTAGTTAGCTTTGACTTTACCCTCTCCCTAAAGGCAGCTGTGATTAACTTTTCTTTTAAGCAGCTAACAGTGGATAGAGTGCTGGAGCTGGTGTCAGGAAGATCTGAATTCAAATCTATCCTCAGATACTTCCTGTGTCACCCTGGGCACTTAACTATGTCAGTCAGTTTCCTCAACTGTAAAATGGGGATAATAATAGCATTTACCTCCTCTTAAATGAAATGAAATTTGTAAAACACTCAGTAGAGTGCCTGGAACATAGTAGATGATTAATAAATCATCTTACCTCATGCCCCACATTCAAGGTTACCAAGTCTTATGGATTCTACTCCCAAAATATCTTTAACATAAGAACATTTCTTTCCAAATTTGTTATCAACCATGCTCAGACCCAGGTCCTCATCCACTTCTCACCTAAACTATTGTAATAGCTTTGTAACTGGTCTTCGAACCTCCAGGCCTTTTTTTCAAGATCACAGTCCCCTAAAAATCTTCCTAATGCACCACTCTCATTGAGTCATTCCTTTGCTCAAAAATATTCAGTCATTTCTGATTGCCCACTAAATAAAATATAAATTCCTGACTGACATTCAAGGCCATCCATAGTATGATTCCAACCTACTTTTCCGGACCTATCTTATACTACTTTCAATACACTACATTCAAAGCTACTCAAAAAAAAATGGGGCAACTAAACTGTACCTAAGGATCCCTGCAGGCATATATTAACTTAGAAAATCACACATTAACATCATCTATTTTTTATTGTATTTTTATTTATTTTGTTAAGTATTTCCCAATTACATTTTAATGTGGTTCCACTATCTTTGGAAGTGTTATGGGCTACATGTGCCCCAAGTTGTGTGTTGACATCTCTGTTTGAGGCAAATTAAGCGATTTGCCCTTTTCTGTTCATACATGTCTCCATACATGTATTCATGCCCTCTTGGTTAGGAATGAATTCTACTCCTTTACCCCTAAACTCTGCCTGTTGATATCCTTCCCTTGCTTTAAGAAAGCACAATTAAAGGGCAGCTAGGTGGCAAAGTGTATAGAGCTCTGGTCCTGGAGTCAGGAGGATCTGAGTTCAAATCTGGCCTCGGATACTTGACACTTAGTAGCTGTGTGACCCTGGGCAAGTCACTTAACTCCAATTGCCTCACTGAAAAAGAAAAAATAAAAGCACAACTAAAAGTCGAATCTTTTCTTACTATAAATGATCTTAAATTCCTTCATCCAGTCTCCACGTCTTTTTATAGCACTTCATCAGACCCTCTTTTTGTGTGTACATCAGGACATTATGTCTTTTTTGTTCTAGCTTTTTTTGCACCTGTCTTACTCCTCCCTTCCTCCAATAGATTATAAGTCTCTTGAAGGCAAGGTTGGTGTCTAATTTCACTTTTGTATCCCAAGCATTTAGTGCAGATTCTTGTTCCTAAATTTGATGAATTTATGAATTGAATTGAAAGGAATAGAATTTCAAAATTCAAGGATTGGAAGGTACTCTCCTTCCAACCTTCATGTACTTTCATATATTCTAGCCTTCATCTTCAGTTCTGTGTTCTAAGCCAGATGAAGCAGGTAATCCTAGTTCCAAAACCAGAACTAGAATAGGACAGTTGGGGCTTTGTGCCAGGGTGCTGAAATTTAAAGGACACTGACAGTACTTATACCTTGTCAGCACACAGAAACAACTGAGTCTTGAAGCTAGTTCAAGAACGAATAAGTTAAATGAATGAGAATAAATTAATGAGTTAAATGAGAATGAGGTAAAATAGGAAACTAATAGATACACTAGTGATCTCCCAGGCATCTCCTGCTCCTTTCCCCACCAGCAGTGTATTTATCAAGTCCATGTTTATATCCCATGGACTGAGGTCTCTCCACCCACTACAATCGAATTTGTCTTTAAACACCTGTTGGCAGGTTCCTTTCATGGCGTTTAGATCATAGGATCATAGATTTAGAGCTGAAAAGGACCTTGGAGGCCATCAGATCAGACCCTCTCATTTTACTGGTGAGTAAAATGAGGCTGAGAGAGATTAAGTGACTTTGGCCCGGCATGTTATCATATGCTTTCAATCTCTGTACCAGGGAGGCCAACGTGAGTGGATCAGTTGAGCTTGGGATTTCCAAGCTACAGGAGGTGTAAAGCTGATCCAGTGTGTGCACTAAATCTGGCACCAATATGGTGGTCTCCTCAAGGGGAGGGGAGACAGCAGGCTGACTAAGGAGGGGCAAACTGGCCCAGGTCAAAAACAGAAGAGGCTAAAGTTCCATGCCTATCAATAGTGGAATGAGGCCTGTGAGTGGCCACTATACCTAGAATCAGAGCGAGAAAGAGAGAAGCAGAGACAGAGAAGACGTATTAAGTGACTTGCCCAGGGTCATACAGCTAGGGAGTGTTTGAATCAGGATTTGAATTCAAGCCTTCTTGCCTTCCAGTCCAACAGTTTACCCACCACATTACCTAGTTGCCCCAAGGTGTGGTTTGTGGTGGCTGTTCAGGCACTAGAACCATTAGTTATGACTCTGTCTACTCTCAAAAGTAGAGGACTGGTGGACAAGTGGACAGCTATCTCAGCTGCACCTCAGGAAAATGAAGCAGAAAAGGAACAAATTAGAAAGAGAGAACATCCCACAACCTCTCTTTGCCACAGCGCTCATCTCTTTTCCTCTGATAGTGGGTACTTTTTGAATTTGATTTTTTACAAAACATACAAAAGATTTTTTTAAAAACTAGGTTGAAATCAATGGTTCCTTTAAAGCTTCCACAGTGAAAAAGCCTGCACTTTTCTTTTGTCTTTCTGAACCCACTGAATGGCTGGGAAACTGTTTTTAATAAACAGAAGTTCAAACACTGGGGCTCCTTAGCCAACAGTCACGCCTTAAACTCTAAACTTTACATGAAAACTCTCCCATCCCTTTGAACTTTTCTTCCTTCTCTGGCAGAGGATTCCAGTGTTTATGCATTTTTTTTTGAGATTGCTGGCAGGATCATGAGGAGCTTTGAATGTTTCCCCCTCCCACCCCCCTTTAGCAATCTTCCTGCCTTCAGAACCCATTAATGCCCCACTCAGCAACATCAAGGTACTGCTTTGAAGTCCCTTCTGGCTACAGGCCTCTCACACTCTTTGGTTACTGTGTAATCAAATAATTAAATGGATTCACTGCAAAAAAAAATTATTCTTTTCCCTGGTAATTAAACACTCCAGGTTGAACAGTGGTGCTGAGTTTCCTACAGAGTGAGAATCTACAAAGAGTCTGATCCCAGAAGTCTTTGCGCATAGGCTCCAGAGGAGAAAAATAATCATGATAAAAAGCCAAACCTCACTTTCCTTCTTATCCTGACAGCCTCCACCACAAGCTGTAGATCTATTACTCAGAATCTCTTTCCCATAGAAAGATCCTTTCCTTCATTTGTGATAATGGACTTGGTAAAAATGTCAATCTCTCCTAGATCATAACCCCCTAGAGGACAAGGACTAAGTTTGGGCCATTTATTACTTCTTAGAATCCAATATATTCTCAAATATAATGTTGCATTTAATAAAAATATTTAAAACTATAAGTTACAGATAAGGAGCTGAGTTGCACTGATGGACGGAGTTTCGATAACAGGGAGTTCCCTACATCTATGAAACTGCAAGTCCAGATACCACCCCAAGATATTTTAATAATGATGATCATGAGTGATGATAATGGAAACATGGATAATGATGACGAGGATGGGACCACGTTATTATTAGTGATGGATTAGTGATTGTAGTAGTGACAGAAAATATGATTAGTGGTCATAGTGATGAAGTGTTAGCAACGTTGGTCAATGCTATTAAGTTATGGTGGTGGTAAATATGGTGGTGGTGATAATGATGATGCCAATGTTTGGCAATGATGGTGGTGGTGATTACTGGATATGATCCTGATTCAATGACGATTAGTGATTGTAATAGATGTGGAGGTAATGGAGATGGTGATTGTTGTATGCGAGTGGGATCATAAACTAGGAACTAAAAAGAACCTTACAAGTTACCTAGTCCAACTCTCTCATTCGATAGATAAGAAAACAAAGTGCCAAAGAGAGGAAATGACTTGATCAAGGCCACACAAGTAGCAGTGGCAGAACTAAAATTCAAATCTAAGTTTTCTGACTCAAAATCTAGCAGAAATTTCCATTTTGCCCTAGTGAGGCAGCTGGTTTCCCTTGAGTGTCCAGTAGGATGATTGTATTTGAACCATTCTCTCTGGTTTACTCTGTGCAAGATGACATTTGTAGGAACTCCGGCTGTTTTTCACAATTGTCCTTTGCCCTCAAGGACTGCATTGGATCCTTAGTGTTTACAAGAGAATGCAAGTGTAAAATACTTTTCAGAGAGAAGGGATGGGAGAAGAAGTCAGGTATTATTTTGTGTTGTAGTGCTTAGAGGCCAGGAGGTCTAGATTTTATATTGTTGTACCCTGCCTTCTCATCACCTCTATTTCTACCCTCATCCTCAAGCAATTTCCCTAACATTCATCTTACCCATACCAGAACAGTAGTTTACAAGCCCAGCTCCTGACCTTTGGAGTTTTTAACTGAGAAGCAACCACGAAAGTCTTCAATTCAGATTGAATTGAATTCATCTTCCGCTAGAAATGGAGCAGAAGGATGGGTTATCCCAAGGACTTTAGATCAGGGGCCTACAGCCCCTTAGGAGAGCCCCTTGTAGGTCAGAAACAATCTGACATGCCATGGAAATGATTCAAATGTACTTTGAAAATGCACTCATGAAAAGGCCTATGGGTACTGTGCCTAAGACCATTAAATGAATCCTAGATTCTTTTTTTTAAAGACAACTGGTGGAGATTGAATCACTATCTTCTCTTGTTTCAAACTAGGCTGATGTTCATTTGATTTTTCTATGTCACTGAGATACCAATGAGGAATAATACTAACAATACCAGTTCACATTTACACAGCACTTTAAAGCTCTTTCTTCACAACACTTAAATGGGGGTAGGCAGTGTGATCATTACCCCCACTCCAAGGGGAAACTGAGACTTAGCTTCATTAAATGACTTGCCTGTGTTCACACCACCAGTAAGTACAAGATCTAAATCCCAAGTTCAACACACATTCCACTAAACAATTTCATCCTGATCTCACACGGTTTTAATTTCTTCTAGTTGTTGTTATTGAGCTGTTTCAGTCATGTCCTACTCTTCGTGATCCCATCTGAGGTTTTCTTGGCAAAGATACTGAAATGGTTTGTCCTTTCATTTTCCAACTCATTTTACAAATAAGGAACTGAGGCAAACAGGGTTAAGCAACTTGCCCAGGGTCACACGGGTAGGAAGTTTCTGAGAGGAGATTTGAACTCAGGAAGATGAGTCTTCTTGATTTCAGGCCCAGCCCTCTCTCCACTACACCACCTACATGCCCTAATTATTTTCTGACAAATCTCTATAATTTGGAGGTTTTTTATTCCACATAGCTTAAAGGTATTCAAACTGGCAACATCAATATAAAACATTGTTCCCCAATTTTTAGGGGTTGATGTTATATCCAGGAAATTATGAGCAACATTTTCATCTATAATGCTGCTCTAGTTCCAGTAAAGTTTATTTGTGGACTTGCCAAAGATGTTTCAGAGCTTCTATTTGTAGATGGGAATTTGTCATCTAATAGTTAATAATAAATATATAGCAGAAAATCTCCAATTTTCATTATTAGAGGAAATTATTGTGTAGGTAGAGGTTAACCTACTTCTGAGATCATTCCAATTATATTATTCTAGACAATCAATCATTTAATTAGATCTTAACAAGTGCCTACTATGAGCTAGGCACTGTGCTAAGCGCGGGAGATACAAAGAAAGGAAAGAAAAGGTTAATCCCTGCTTTCAAGAAGCAGTCCAATGAAGGAGACAACATATAAATGACTATGTACTAACAAAATATGAACTGAGTAAATTGAGGGTGATCTTGGAGGGCATGAACCAAGATTGAGGACTGGGAAAGGTTAGAATCTCTTCACAGAGTCATAACAGTAGAAAAGGATCTCTGTGACTCAGGGACATTGGAGAAAAAATGGAGATGTGGTCTCTCAGCACAGATCCCTAAGCATTCTCAACATCAGCAGAGAAGAGGACCCAGCAACTGGGGAAGGGCAGCAGAAGTGCAAAAGCTTTGTCAGGGAAAGGAGATTCCTTTTCCTTTTTCTGATCGGCAAGGAGATAGCATCTCAAAATACCTATGTCTCAGCTGCTGGTCAGTGATCTGGGTTTCATCACCAACAACATACCTTTGTTTGTGGATTCTTCTAATAAGATAATACAACAGTCATTATTCCCTCTTCTCTTAGCAGTCCTATCAGGGAAACATGACTTCACAGGAAAAAAACTTTTTTCTTCCAGGGATACAGAGAGATATCTCCATCTAGGCCAGTGGTCAAAGCTCTACATCCTAGACAGGGTCTACAAACATCCATCTGGAAAACATGCTGAAGAAAACCCAGTAGCCTCAAGGAGGGTGTCAGCCAAATACAGAAGCCACCCAGAATATACAGCCATAAGCTATCATGTCTTGCTTTTTCCTCTGATTT
Organism: Vombatus ursinus; assembly: GCF_900497805.2. NCBI lineage: Eukaryota > Metazoa > Chordata > Mammalia > Diprotodontia > Vombatidae > Vombatus > Vombatus ursinus. The sequence continues at coordinate 25,107,964 of NW_020954579.1, forward strand.
CCCCTTGGTTCTTTGCAGATAATAGATGCTTAATAAGCAAATTCTTATTGAGTGAATGAACAAATACAAAGCACCCCTGCAGTATATTCAGTCATCAGCTTCTTGAAGGTAGAAACAATATTTGATTTCTCTATGGCTTCTTGCAAATAGTAGCTATTAAAATGCTCAACTATATCTATGACATTATCAGTTTGAAAGTTCTTTCCAACAATGAATATCACTATCCATCCTTGCCTGCCCATCTTAGGTAGCTTTTGTCCATATCCTCCTATAAGTTCAACACAAAGGGTCCGCCCAATGTACTGGAGGCCTTCCACATTTACTTGACACATGGGTAATAGTGAAGCACTGGCTATTGTTCATCTTTGCTGCCGCCGCCCTCACCATATGACAGGCCCAGCTTCTCTTTCACTCTCCCTCAGGGAAGATAGGATTACCATTTATCACCTTGATCACCATCTCCCCTTGGGTCCTAATGGAGACAGACCAGAACCTTAAAACTGAGAGCCTTAAGAGTAGCAGCATTCCCCAAACCACCAGGACTGCTTTTGTCTCTGCTTCCAGGGCCACCATTGAGGAGAGAAATCATTATGGAGAAAGGGCCCAACTTCCTTATCCCCATTAACAGCAACTACTGACCATCTGCCACCAGCAGGTTGATGAGTATAAAAGTCTTGAGAATGGCAGCACCCCTCCCCGGATACTAACAGTCCTGCTTCTAGTCCAGCCTCTCTACTCATCTTCCAGCGAAGAAACTCTTGTGGAAAGGGGATAGCCATCTCCACAAACTCCCAACCTTATGCCATCCACATACCAAGTGGTTAGGTTTAGATGAAGTATCAAGGCACCTTGAGGAAGAGTCACCGCCTTGACCAACATTTCCCCTGACACCCTGATGGAAACAGACCAAGACTCCAGACCCAAGAATTTTTGATATAGCAATGCTTTCAAACCAGTACCTGTAGCCATCTTTGGAAGTAACTCCTTTGGAGATGCAGCCTGATAACTGTTTTGACAATGCTACAGACACATCTATTGAAAACTCAGAAAATAAAGTTCTTATTTTTCAAATCCTCAGAACTGTCAAATAGTTCAACATCAGAAACAAGTAACATTTTGTCATTTTACTAAAGACAAGGTATCACCAGCTACTTTGCTGCTGTGCCCTAAGGACCATGAGACTTTTCCATCTGACCTACAGCTGAAATTTTCCATATGTGTGATCTTAGAATGTGAGTTTTTTGAGAGCAGGGACTGTCTTACTTTTCTAATTGTATTTCACAACTTAGCACTATGCTTTGCACATAGTAAGTACATAAATGCTTTACTCATTCATTCATTTATTCACACAATTCCTCAATAACATCTTTTATTTCTGTTCTTTGGGGTTCTTCATCAGTTATATGTTGCAACCTAAATGCAATCCACCATGCACCTCTCAATTGTCATCTGTTTGATATACATTTTTAGTTCTTCAAAAACTGTTGTATTACATATTTCAATGCCATATTGCAACTCTAGTGGAATGATGACATTAAAAAAGATAGTTCTTTGCTTTCATGGAAAGAATGGAATCATTAAAAGAGCATTGCTGTTGTAATGCCATTGTTTCAGTCCTATCCACTTGGGGTTTTCTTGGCAAAGATACTGGAGTGGTTTGCCATTTCTTTCTCCACCTCATTTTACAAATGAAGAAACTGAGGCAAACGGGGTTAAATGATTCACCTGGAGTCACACAGCTAGTAAGTGTCTGAGATGGAATTTGAACTGAGATCTTCCTGATTCCAGGCCCAGCACTCTATTCACTTCACCACCTAGCTGTCAAAAGAGCATTATAATTATAATTGCCCATCAAAGGCAATCCTGACCACTGTCTTTCTTTCACTTGACTTTGGGACAACTGAATTGTCTCTGTGTACTTTCTGTCTGGTGTACATGGCTCAATAGGGTGACAATTTAAATATATGTTGTGATATGGGCAATAGACTTCCTTTAGCCGTCTGATCTTTCCTATATGGATAGTGAAATCAAACGCAGTTGAATGATTTCAGATTCCCACCAGCTGACTCTGCAATGGTCTGGGACTTGATGCAACCAGCACAATGTCTTCTGCAAATCGGAGCATTAGGAGGACCTCATCATTCACAAAGAATCCTTCTTCAATTAGGATTCTGCATTGGATCTCCTCCCTCACCATAGTGAACACTTTTGGCAAGTATACACTTTGCTATTTTATGCTTGCTCAATATTTATGGTAAGAGGGCCATTAAATAGAGTTATTTTTGTTATATCTTTCAAGGAATCTTGAATGATTTTAATGTACAGGAAACACTTATGGAGAAAGGGCTTGAAAGGAGGAGTGGTACTCTACCAAACCAATTGATTTTTCATAATCAATAAACAATAATCACAGTAGGATTTTATATTCTCCCTGTCTTTCAGTCAATCATGAAATGACAAAGATATGGCACACAAGTGACTTGTCTTTTGAAAATCTGGTTTGCTTCCTACTGTTACTACCATCATACTAGGGAGCACAGCAGTTAGAGTCCTGGGTCTGGAGTCAGGAAGATTTACTTGAGTTCACTTTGGCCTTAGACATTTACTAGCTATGTCACCTGGGCAAGTCATTGAACCGATGCCTCATTTTTCTCATTTGTAAAATGGGTATAATAAGAGCACCTACTTCCCAGGGTTGTTACGAAGATACTAATTGTATTGAGATGCTAATTGTAATGCGTTTAGCACAGTGCCTGGCTCATAATAAGCACTATATAAATTTTAAATTTTAATTATTATTACTATTATTATTATCACCCACATCAAAGATGTCCTTGATTCTTGTATAAATGCCTCTTAAAAAATTTAGTATAAATGGAAGAGTAGGCATATGGATCAATAGCTATTCATTTCACCTTTTTTTTGGTATTGATGAGGTCCTCCTTCAGATGCCTTATGTATCATTCCCTCAATTTCTCCCAATTATGCCATCTCCAGCATGGATCTTTTCTATATATATTTGGTCCAATCCAACTGCTTTTCTTTTCTTTTTTCATTTTAGTGCTATTTCTACCTCCCTTATAACCGTATCTGGTATTGTGATATAAAGATCCAAGTGAGGTACTTTCACTGTCCTTGATGGAGAAAACATATACATATATACATATATATATATACACACATATTTTTTTTACAAATCTTTCCTACTTTTCTGTTATTTGTTTCCCTCCTATTTTTGTCTTTAAATGCCTTAGGACAACTTTGCTTAGTTGAACGTCTTGCCAACTTTTCTTCAAATTGCTTTTTGACCTCCATTGCTTCTCTATGTTTTATGGAATGATATTGTTTATATTCATCTGCCATCATTCTTTGTAAAAGTTATCTTTATTTTGTTTCACTTTTTCAAGTTAACAAGCATCTATTTTTCTCCTACTTGTTCTTTCCCCAGTCTTGAATAACAACAATAAAAGGAAAACCAAACTTTCAAAACAAATATGCATAATTCAGCAAAACAAATTCTCACATTGTCCACATCCCAAAAATGTATGTCCCATTCCTCATTTTAAGTGCATCACTTTGGTAGGAGGTAGGTAGTATACTTTATCCTAGGTCATCTGGAATCCTGATTTATCAAGGCATTGATAGAGTTCTAATGTCTTCAAAGTTGTTTTTCTTTAAAATGTTGTTATTGTATAAAAAGTTCTCCTAGTTCTGCTCACTTCATTCTGTATGAACTCATGCAGGTCTTCCAAGCATTACTTGAAATTGTCCATTTTGTAATTTTAATGTCTCAATCATATTCCATTAATTCATATACTAGAATTTGTTCTGCCATTCCCAGTAGGCAGCTCCCTCCTCTTAATTTCTGGGGGTTTTTGGGTTTTTTTGCTACTATGAAAAGAACTGTTATGAGTATTTTTTAATATATGAGACCTTTTCTTCTTTATTTGCTCTTTTTTGGGGTATGGGTTTAGTAGTGGCCTTGCTGAGTCAAAAGACAGCTTAGTGCATTGCTATCCAGAAAGGCTAGACTAATTTACAACTCCACCTATATTGCATTTGTGTGCCTGTCTTACCACAGCCCTTCCAACACTTATGATTTTCCTATTTTGTCATTTTTGCCCATTTGATAAGTATGAGGCAGAACACCAGAATTATTTTAATTTTCATTTCTTTAATTATTGCTGATTTGGAGTATTTTTTCATGATTGTTCATAGTTTGAATTTCTTACCTTGAAAGCTGCCTATTCATATCCTTTGACAATTTGTCTACTGACTTATTCTTATATACTTCAATTTGTTTCTTATGAATGCTGGGAATGAGATGTTTATCAGAAAAAGCTGTTTCAAAGATTTTTTTCTCAGTTACCTCTTTCCCTTATAATTTTAACTGCCTTGGTTTTGTTTATGCAAAACTTTTAAATTTTATATAATCAAAACTATACATTTTTATCTTCCATGATTCTAACTCTTGCTTTTTTATGAAGTTTTCCTTTATCCATAGTTCTGAAAGGTAATTACTTTCTTGCTCCTCTAATTTGTTTATAATATAACATTTTTTTGTATCCATTTGGAGTTTACCTTACTATATGGTACGAAATGTTGTTCTATACCTAATTTCTGATAGAATACTTTCCAGTTTTCCTAGCAGTTTTTTAAAAATAGTGTTTTTACTCCAGTACTTGGAATTTGTAAGTTTCTTGAACACTGTTCTATGCTCATTTGAAAATACTTATTTAATCATAAATTCCTTGAGGGCAAATATTATGTCTTACTTCATCTTTGATTTCCCCACGGTGGTTTGCAAATAGTAAATGCATAATAATTTTGGTGAATGAATGAATGAATGTTTAATGGGAACTATCCCACAGGACATACTCACAGCTGCCCCAAGGCTTCGAGGCCTGCATCTGGCCATATGGTAGGCCAGTTCTGGGAGGATTTGTCATTTTGGCATGATATGGCCCTTGACAGCATAAGAAAGGCAGGGTGCTGTATCAGTTAAAAGAAGAGAATGTCTGATTTTGTTTTGACTCTTCCACATGGCATGTGAGCTAGAATCCCCAAGCATGAGTGTAAGGAGGGTGGATGGTACCTTTACTTGATACCCTACTTTTATTTCCAATGGAGAGTGGACTCAACTAGGTAAGCTTACTCTTGGGCCTTTGTTGTCCTTCTCCAATTTGTGTTTCCTTTTGTGAGTAGTTGATTAAACATCTTTCTCTGGGTGGATGTATCTATTTAGGTTTGGAAGAAACTTTGTGAGTGAGAGAGTTCCCAAGACTTTCTGTCCCATAGGGTTTGTCAGGGGAAGCTTATGCATCACGGAGAATGGCTCCTAATGAGAGAATTTGGCCCAATTTTACTGGCCATTTTACTTGAAGACATATATCATGTTTTGTTTGAATAGTGCAAAACCAAGATGAATTGCAAAATTCCTAATTGGAAGTTCTAGAAACTACTTTATGTTCTGATGAGACTTACATATCAGCCTCCTAGCAGATTGTGAAGGTATTTATTCATTGTTATTGTCTATTAGTTATTGGTATTGTTGATTAAAGTTGTTTATTAGTTGTTATTGCTGGTTAGCTTAAATTGTTTTTTAATGTATACTGTGGCTCTTTGATGGTTATAATGTCTTTCATAAGTAGGAATAAATTGCCTGTCCCAAACCTGATTAATATTAATATTTTTACTCTACTTTTTGAGGAAGTCCTATATGTTGGCCACAACCTAAACTAAAAGTAAAATCATTCCCAGGACACCAGAGTTGGGTTTTTAATGAGCCAAAAAGTGTGAGAAAAGGGACCTTAACCTCTTTCATTAAAATCAAGCCTCCTCTCCCAGCCCAAACCCCAACCTCGAATAAAAAAGAAACAGTTCCTTAAGGTTAGAAATAAATAAGCAAATGAGTCAAGGAATCAATAGAAAATACATATCACATTGGAAAACAATCTTTTGTTTCTTTTCACTGGCTGTCCCCCAAGCGTGGAATACTCTCCTTCCTCACCTCCATTTCTTAGAATCTCTTAGCTCCTTTAAGACTCAGTACAAGTGCTTTCTTCTTGCATGATCCCCTCTGGTACCAGTGCCTTCATCTCCAAAGTTACCTTGTATCTACTTTATATGTATTTGTACATACTGATAAAGTGCATGTGTTAATTCCTCTGTTAGAATGTAAGTTTCTTGAGGTCAGGGATCTTTTTGATTTTGTCTTTGTATCTCCAGCACTTTGCTTGGCACTTAATAGTGACTGAATAATGTTTGCTTTCCTGATTGATTGACACCAAATGGGGTAGATATCATAGAGACAATAACTGGTGACTGAGAACCTTCTATTCATCTTGCTGGTTGCCATTACGTCTACCGGCACCTACCACCTCTGATCCACATAGTCGATCTGGTGCTAATCCTGTGGCACCAGGGTCATGAGCCATCATGTGAGGGATATTCTCAAGTTAGCTAGAATTGAGGCTATCTTTGTTGTTGTCACCCTCAAGGTTTAGGAGGGGAAATTTGCCCAATCATTCTTTATGCACGTAGGAAACCAAAAGACAGAATTTTAGTCTACTAAGTCACATGCTTAAAAAATCATTGACAAATGAGCACAGTGGGAATCTTCTATTCTCCTTATCTTTCAATCAATTTTACAATGGTAAATATGTGGTCTCAAGTTAAGTACGGCTTGATCTTTCCTTTCTAATGCTTTATTTTTCTATTTTTTTAATTTATCGAATAAAATAAACACTTCCGTAACATAGTACAATAAAAAGGTGACCATATATGAAATCTACTATGTACAGCTTGCAATTCCTTTCAAATATACAACAAAATTATCATGTAAATTTTTTTCTTCCCTGCCCCCACCCACCCTAGAGATTGCTACCATTAGACACATATAGGTATATACATATATGTATACATAATTATTTTATAGATACTTCTATTCATCAGTTCTTTCTCTGGATGCAGATAGTATCATTCTTCATATGTCTTTTTTGGTTAATTTAGGTTTTTATAAAAGTCAAAATAACCTATTCACTCACTAATTTATTGTTGGTAGAATTGTGATCTCATCCAACCATTTTGGAGAACAATCTAGAATTGTCCCAAAGAGTTATTAAACTACCTATACCCTTTGACCCAGCAATGCCACTACTTGGTCTATTTCCAAAGATAATTAGGGGAAAAGGAAAAGAAACTATATGTTCTAAAATGTTTATAGCAGCTCTCTTTGTGGTGGCAAAGAATTAGAAATTTCGGGGATGCCTAAAAAATTGGGGAATGGCTGAACAAGCCGTGGTATGTGATCGTGATGGAATACTACTGTGCTACAAGAAATGATGAGCTCAATGATTTTAGAAAAACATGAGAAGACCTGCATGAAATATTGAAGAATGAAATGAGCAGAACCAAGAGAACATTGTATACAGTAACAACAATATTGTTTTAAGAATGACTTTGAGCAAATAAGTTGTTTTGACTGTTCTAATGGCCTTAGGAAGTATAACTTTGACAAACATGTGAATTATCCCCCTTAAAAAATTTTTTTAATAGGGGTACCTAGGTGGTGCAGTGGATAGAGCACCAGCCCTGGAGTCAGTAGGACCTGAGTTCAAATCCAGCCTTAGATACCTGACACTTACTAGCTGTGTGACTATGGGCAAGTCACTTAACACCATTGCTTAGCAAAAAAAAAAAAAAAATTTTAGGGGCAGCCAGGTGGCCGCAGTGGAGAGAGCACCGGCCCTGAAGTCAAGAGCACCTGAGTTCAAATCTGGTCTCAGACACATAACACTTACTAGCTGTGTGACCTTGGGCAAGTCACTTAACCCACATTGCCTCACCAAGAGAAAAAGCAAAAAAAAAAAATTAATAGAAAAGTAGGCACATGAGTCAGTAATACTGACATTACTTTGGTCATTTTTTTTTTTTTTTGCTTTTTGGTGAGGCAATCAGAGTTAAGTGACTTGCCCAAGGTCACACAGCTAGTGCATGTAATGTGTCTGAGGCCAGATTTGAACTCAGGTCTTCCTGTTGGTCATTTTTTTAAAAAAAATAGGTATGGTCCCAATTTTTTTTTCTTTCCATCTTTTATATCTTAATCCCCCTTAGATACCTTGAGAATCAATCCCTCTTTAAGTGGGCTGGAGACAGAGAGAAGCAATTAATCTCATCAACATGGGTTGTTTTCAGTCATAAAAAAAAAAAAGTTTCAGGACCAAAGAATTCTTTCAGATGACACGCACCTCTTGGCATTGCCTAAATTAAGACACAATCTGTTGCTGTTTGCTCATCGTGCCTGCAGACACACCAGGGGGATGGGGGAGGGGATGGACAGACAGAGAATAGACGAGGTGAGGGAAGAATTGCAGCTGTCTCCCAGATGAGCTCCTCCTCCATCACCAGCAGGGCATAACTTAATCTGGAAATCAAAGCCCTGATCCCCTCAGACAATTCTGACCTGAGATCTTTCCAAAGCACCAGTCCCCAAAACCTGCCTAAATTAAAAGAGAATTCAAGGCTATCTTTTTCCCAATTAGCGGACATTGTCCAGGATGTGTACTGTAAAACTTTTCCTCCCTACAGCCCCTGTGGTGTGAAAGGGGAGAAAAGTTGGGAAAAGGAGAAAAGGAAAGGCAAGAAGGTGAAACGTGTGGGAGTTTTGCATCATCAAATTACACACACACACACACACACACACACACACACACACACGAGGTAGTCAACATTGTTAACATAATAGTTAACCTTTGTGTAGCATTTTCAGGTTTGCAAAGCACTTTATATTATCTTATTTTATCTTCACAGCCCTGGGAGTTAGATGCTAGCTATATCCTCCTTTTACAGATGAGGAAAATGAGTCTCAGAGAATGACTTGCCCACAGTGACATAGCTGGGAGGTATCAGAGGTGGAATTTGAACCCAAGACCAGTGTGTTCTTTCTATTAAATCATGCTGCCTTTGGGGAAGAATTTGGACAGAATGACTTAAATGTTAAGATTAGGCCTTTTTCTTTTTCCACTTTTTAAAAAAATTTATTTAGTTTTTTATTTTTCCCCAATTACATGTAAAAACAATTTTTAATACTGTTTTTGAAAATTTTGAGTTACATTCTTACTCTTCCTCCCTCCCCACCCCCACCTTCTTTTTTCTTAAAAAGCATTTTTTAAGCTACTATGTACCAAGCACTGTGTCAAGTACTTTGCAAATACTTCATTTTATCCTCCCAACAACCCTGAGAGGTAGTTGTTATTATTATCCAAATTTTATAAATGAGGAAACTCAGGCATCAAAGGTTAAATGCCTTGCCCAGGGTGATAAAGCTATCAAATATCTGGGGCTGGATTTGAACTTGAAGTCTTCCTGACTTTAAGTCTAGTGTTCTCTGCATTGTAACATCTCTTTGTACCTATTACAATACCCTCCCTCAAACACAACCCACCCCAACACACACACACACACACACACACACACACACACACACACACACACCCCTTTTTCCAGGTAGCTTTTATGTCCCCAAAAGCAACTATCAGGCACCACCTGTCCTTGTTACCTACCACTACTTTAGCTAAGGAAGTACACTTTCTAATTCTGCCTAGAAAATGTAGTGGCTAGTGAAACACTGGAAACTGGTCCCTGCCCCAGAAGGAAATATTTAGGAATATTCTTGGCCAGGACAGAACTGCACCTAAGAATCAACGCCTTTGGTACTGGGGACTCACATCATAATACACATTTATTTCCCTAGCATGGTAAGGTTTACTTACTCCCCTCCCAGTCAACCCTATCAGGTAGAAAATGAAAGTCAGATTATCTCCATTTCTCTTTTTTTTTTTTTGTCTCCATTTCTCAGAAAAGGAAACAGAGGCTTAAAGAGCTGAGGTTGCTTACTGAAGGTCACATGATTAGAAAGTGTCAGAGATGAGATTTGATTCTATATCTTCCACGTCCAAGTCCAGTGCTTATTCCACATCAGGTTGCTTCACATTTCCTATAGATTTCATGCCTTTAATACCTGGATTCTTCTGGTTTTCACTTGCCTGGCTGGTTCCTAATAACTATACAGACTCCAACCTCTGACTATGTAGCTGTTTTCTAGCTGTGTATATCTCTTGACACTAGGAATATAGACCATCTGACTACCTACTGCTGACCTATTCCCTACACCAGGGGTGGGGAACCTGCGACCTCGAGGCCACACGTGGCCTTATAGGTCCTCAAATGAGGTCCTTTGAAGACCTAGAGGGCCACGTGTGGCCTCGAGGCGGAAGGTTCCCCACCCCTGCCCTACACTAAGCTATGGCCTCCAGGTTATAGGACCATATATTTAAAGTTATGAGACCAAAGAAATTATTTAGTGTAATTCCTTTATTTTATAAATGGAATAACAGAGGTGATCCCAAGGTTACACAGGGAGTAATTAATCAGTAAAACCAGGAGACAATCTCAAGCTCCCTGACTCTAAACCCAGCTGTCTTTCCGTTAGACCACACTTTCTCTGCTGTCTTCCTACTTCTCTACTCCACTGTCTATTTCACTTGGCTGACAGTAATTGATTCCCAAGGTGGCATGGGTACCACATGGTGGCTTAATGGCCTGGATTAACATGACAACATCATCAATAAACGTTTATCAGGCAGTGCACCACGTTGGGGAACTACGACATAGACCCTGCCTCCAAGGAGGAATGTAGGTGGTATGCGCAGGGAGTTACTATTTTGTCTAGAAAGAGGGCTCATGTAAGAGAGTTTTAGGAGATAAAACTAGACATAAAGTTTAGGGGCAAGATTGTGGAGGGCCTTGAATGACACATTCAAGGAACAACACATTTGGAACACATCCTATAATCACCGGGGAATCATTAAAGGATTTTGAGCAACAGGGGTAGAAGAGGGACATGATATATTGAGGCAGGCAGAATTTTTTTGATTAAATCGCTTCTCCCCTAAATATACCAGACCTGAAGTTTTAGAATTATTCTCATTAAGTCAACATACTTTCCCTACCTTTCTGTGTTATTTGAAACTAGACTACTCACTTCCCAATATACATGCAGGAAGAAGGGTAAAATCTCATTCTTACACAAATATCATTTTAAGGGAAATGGCAATCTCATGAAATGCCAGTTGCTAAATGACAGGTAAAGATTTGAATAATACTCATGGGACTTTCATATAATTTTATGTATGTACCACAGTTCTTTAATGACAAAAAAGAAGGAACACTGGCATGATAAGCATCTTCGATAATTATGCAAATAAAGCTGAATATTTTCTTTGAGTAAATTCCTATTTTCTTCCCTCCCCCTCCCCCCCACCCCCACCCCCAGGCAATCTCTGCCCCAGGCAGGAAATCTTTTTTTGACAGAATGACGTTGGTCCCATTCTGTACGATGAAAAATGGGATTTTTTTTACTTTAAACTGTTCTACATTCTATATTCATCATCAATTGTTACTTATCCAAGGCATGAACCCCACTTTTCTTCTGAAAACAGCACAGATGGAGCTACATGAGAGAGAAATTACAATGAATCACTGGACTTAAATTCAGGAGACCTGGCTCAGTCCCATATTAATAGCCAATGTCATTTCCGTTTCCTAGGGCCTGGTTTCCTCAGTTACAGTATGAAAAGGGTTGGACTAGTTAATCTCCAAGGTGCTATCCCATCACCTCTCATTAGGCTATCCAGACCCCATTGGCGCAGCCAGGCAGAGAGACTGACAATGTTGTTCATACTGCTTAGATAAAATGAGAGTCACCAACTATAAATCTTCTAGTGAGATGGAGGACCATCAGGCTTTAACATCTACCCTTTCACATCCTAAAGCAGGTCAGGCCTTACCATCTATTTTGTCACTCTGCCCTCCATATCTCTGGGAACTCTGATACATCTTAGGGAACATCTGATACAGACACCTATAGACACTCTAAGGACCCCTGGGCCTTGCTATATGTATCCCTAATATGCCCGCAGGATTTCTAGGTCATTCCATCCACCTTGCCACTGAATTCTTTTATATCTTTCCCAAGTAGAGCATAAGCTCCTTGAAAGTAGTCTCATTGCTTTTCTATTTTTATCCCCAGTGTTTATCACTGTGCTTGGAAAATAGTAAATGCTTTTCCTTCATTCATTCACATCTTTGTGAAGGACAATGGTTTCTAGGAGAACCAAAGTTTTAGCTTCTAGGTCCCAGTCCAAACAGCAGGCTTCAATAATTTGCAAAATCAAGCTGACATATTTATTAAAGACTTGAGATGGTCTCCAGACTTGAGATGCCATGGGAATTACAAAAGTTAGGAAGCCATCCTCAAAGAACTGACACTGTAGCTGTAGTTGTAGAAACAGATTAACCCCCTCCCCTACCTCCTTTAGAAATATTTTTTAAAGCATGTTTAAAAAAAAAAAAGGTTAGTCTGAAGCCTTTGAACTCATGAGAAAAAAAATTCTTATCCATATTTCTGTATCAATTCCAAAACAATGTTCAGCTTCTTTTTCTCTATTCAACTTAAGAAGGACTCTTCCTTTGAAGTAAATAGGATAGTTAATGGACAAAAATGAAGACAAGGGGTCTTTGATTGATCCACCTAAGAGTAGTGGCCTGTTTCTCTATGTCCTGTGTGCTTTAGTCATTTATTATTGAAAGCCGATTGTAAAATTTTCAGCGCGAGCATTTTCACATTGGAAATCAGCAAACATTATAGGTCAGGGCTTGATTAATTATTTTGTTGATTGTCTAGACTCAAGAAATTGATGGAGAAAATGTTGATAATGAAGATTAAACTTTAAAAGTGTGTCATTTGTCCATTTCCCCCAGGAGAGCTCATTGTTAAATATTTACTAGCACACCTAAACCTGAAGAGATTAGGATAATATGTCACCTATGAAAAGAAAGAATCTGTCACATACCTTACTCCCTAGCACATATTCTGTGATCTAATGACAATGGCTTCCTGGTTGTTCCTTGAACAAGACAGTCCATCTCTCTGTTCTGGGCATTTTCATCAGATCCATCCCCTCACCCATGCCTGGAATACTCTTCTCTCCTTATCTCTGCATACTGGCCTTACTGGATTACTGCAAGACGCAGCTAAAACACCACTTTCTATAGAAAGACTTTCCCAAAGATCCTCTCTTAATTCTAATGCCTTCCTGCTGTTGATTACCTCCAGTGTAAAACCCTATAGATAGCGTATTTATATATAGTCCTGTGCATATGGTCTCCCCCACTAGACTATGAATCCCTTGAGAGCAGGGACACAACTTTTTTTGTATCCCCAATGCTTAGCATAGTGCCTGGTAAATAGTAGGTGCTTAATAAATGTTTCTTGCTTGAATAGTTATTGACCAGCTAGAAAGAAGAATCCTCAAAGAGAGTGGTAAAGAGATTGAGTGGTTTTAGAAAAATTATATTCCCAGATCGAGACTGTAGCTCTAGTTAATGAAGTAAAATACTTATTTTTCCCTTACTCTGAGTTGTGTAACTATATTTTATTATGTGAATTTTTCCTTTTTCAAGATTCCTATAAACATTAGTTCAAAAATGTCTTATGTTAGAAAAATGTCTGAGGGCATGGGGGACTCTGTCAGTTTAGACATTTCTCTCTTGAGCAGAACAATGCTTGCATTTAGAAAAAGGACAAACGAATTTAAAAAGTGCTCCAGGCAGACTTGAGCCTATAATGCAGAGTACAGAGAGGAGATAAGAGGGATAAGATGAACAGTAGGTAAAAAAGTAAATAATTCGAGGAAGAATATAATTAAGTGCTAAATTATGTGGCATGAATTACAAACCAGAGCAAGACCTCCTTTCCCCCCACCTCTAGTGCATTGATTAGACTCCCTGTGGTAGATTTACAGAAAGATTTTGAGAGCCCCATAGAGAAGAATATTTATTCACCATCAATGAAATCATCCATCCATTCAACTAGTTGGCAAGTTCGGAGATGGGGAGGATCACAGATGATGTCATTAAAGAAGACTTCCTGGAATGGCTGGAATTTGAGTTGGGACTTGAAAAATGAGTAGACTTTGTAGAAGAAGGGAAAGGAGCGGTCTCTGCAGACTAAGGAAATCATACCAATGATCAAACAAAGATGCAGAGAGTATGATATGTTTCTGGGACAGCAAGGGGGCCAGAATGATTTGAGCTGAAAGGACGTGTAGAAGATGAAGTTAGGGAAGACCTTGAAAGTCAGACTGTGAACATTAAATGCCTGGATTCAGGAGGAAATAGGGGGCCTGACAGTTTCTGAGTGGGAACAACATATTGCAGAAGCTTAGAAGACTTGAAAAGGAATCCTCTCTACAACATACCTAAGACGTAATTATGAACCCTCTCACTGAAACCTTCCAAAGAAGGGGGAACTCATCACCTAGCCCATTGCACTTTGGGACAGTTTTAATTATTAGGAAGTGTTTCCTCACATCAAGGTTAAATATGATTCTCCAAAACTTCCACCCATTTCTCCTGGTTCTGGTGCCAAGTTGTTGTTCAGTTGTTTCAGCTGTGTCTGACTCTTTGTGACTCCTATTGGGGTTTTCTTGGCAAAGATATTGGCAAAGAAGATTCTCTTCTCCAGCTCATTTTACAGACAAGCTAACTGAGGCAAACAGGGGTAAATGACTTGCGCAAGGTCACACAGCTAGTAAGTGTCTGAGGCAGGATTTGAACTTAGGAAGATGAGTCTTCCTGACTTTAGGCCTAGTTATCCACTTTGCCATCTAGCTGGCCTCTCCACCTTAGAGCCCTTGTAATACTTGAAGACAACTGATGCTACCCCTGCCAACTCCATGATGAAAATGATGTTTAAGGAAGAATAGTGTGTCATCAGTGTGAAGGAGGAATTGGAGAGGCTATAGGCTGAGAGATCTGTGAGACAGATGTTAGAACTGTTCCAGGTGTAAGACGAAGATGTCCTGGGCTGAGGGCAGTGGTAGTGGGAATAAGAAAGAAACACTTAGAAGGAAAAAACCCTGTAGTTCTTGTGCCTAACTAAAACTGAGGAATAAAAGAAAGGGTGCTCCAAAGGTCCCACGATTGCTTTGGGAAGGGCAGAGGGCCACACACATACCTTTTTACCTTAACACCCCACATTGCATCCTTTCATCTTTAGCTACCCACTGCTGGCCTTAGCACTTGCAGTTTGGATCCAGGATAGCCCAGCTCCAAGTTCCCATTCCAGCAGCCTGCCTGCCAGCCAGTATTTATTGAGCAGCTATTATGTGCAGTGTCCTGAATGGAAAGGCCATGGAAGGCTAAGTAACTGGAAGCCATTCCACCTTATTGGCTCTGGTTTATTATCCTAGAACTCCATGCAAATAGCCTTTTATCTCAGCTCAAAGCACTGCCATGTGCTGAAAGCTATTCATTCGACTTCAGATGCCACCCCCACATCGCCAGATGGACACCAGTGAGTTTCACAACAGCAGGAAGGGGCGCAATCCTTGACCTCCCCATAAATCAGGCAGCCTGGGAGTCACTTTTGTAGCAGAAATGAAGATTAAACCAAACACAGGTGGGCCCCACTGAAAGAAAATCCAAAGCACAAAAATCTGGGCTTACCAAACATTACAAAAAAAATACACTTTGCTTCAGTATAAGGTTCCTTTAAATACTGTCCTCCACAAATGCATTTTAAAAATTCAACATACACGAAACTTTTAAGGAACACAAAAGTCACATGTATACATGAAGATAGGATGACAGATTGGAAATGAATAAATCAATAGCACCCTCCTGTGCTGCGGAGCCATTGTCCCCCAGTTCTAGTCACCTTTCCAGATCCACAAGTCTCAGAAAGTGGGTGCTTTCAATACTACTTTTTGATTTTGGCCTTAAGCCCTTTTGAGTAGGAAAAGATGTTTCATGAGCTTCCACCATCAATCAACCAATAAGCATTTATTAAGCTCTGTCAGGCTTAGAGTGCCAGTACAGTGCCAGTGTCAGGCATTGTTCCAGGCACTGGGGATACAAAGGCAAAAGTAAAACTGTCCCTCCCCTCAAGGAGATCACACTTGATGGGGTGGGTGGGGTTGGACAGTGGGGAGTGGGGAGTGGGGACGACAACATGTATGCCTAGAGATGCAGCTGTCTTGGGGAAGAAGAGACTTGGAGGAGGGACTGACCTTGATTCCCAAGCAGGAATCAGTCAGTCAATAAGCATTTGTTAGGCAATTACTATGTGCCAGGAAGTATGCAAAGAGCTGGGCTTACAGATGGAAAAAGAGGTGAGGGGGAGCGAGGGAGGAGGTAGGGAAGGAGAGAAGAAAGAGAGAGGAGGAGGGAGGAAAGAAAAAAAAGAAAGGAAGGAAGGAAGGAAAAAAGGGAGTATGAGAGACAGAGAGACAGAGACAGAGAAACAGAGACAAGAACAGAGAGAGAGAGAGAGAGAGACAGAGGGAGAACAAACTTAATGGGTAGGTGATCTGGTTCTACAAAACAATTAAGAGATGGGGGAAGGAGGGAGGGATGGATGGAGAGACAGAGAGACAGAGAGAGAGAGAGAGAGAGAGAGAGAATAAGAGAGCCAAACTGATGATCTGGGCTAATCCTAAACTATATCCAGTGGGAGTTAGAGCAGCAGGGTAGGGATCCACAACTCCAGGGCAGTAAGAGGCAGCCCAAAGGAATTAGACTGAACCAGGGACCTCTTCCACTTTGCAGAAAGCTGCTTGTCTCTCTTCTGGCCAGTCGAGCGAGCCAGCTAGTCTGTCCTTTATGCATTGCTTTTAATGTAGATCTCATTTACCTGCTACAAAATCTTTTTGGCCTGCAGAAATGTTAAACTTTGTGTGTGCTTTATTTAAAACTTACTGTGGGGAGGGAAAGGGTGAAAGAGAGGACATTCCTTACTCTAGAAGGATAAAAAGTTTGGCCAAGAGAATCTAATCTTGGGGCTGAGAGTTTTTAAGAAAAAGTGGGAGAATTCAAATCCGGCCTCAGACCAAACACTTGATACTTACTAGCTGTGTGACCCTGGGAAAGTCACTTAACCCCAATTGCCTAAAAACAAAAAAAAGTGGGAGAAGGGCACTAGATTGTACTGAGCAAGCAAGGTGTTGCAGGCTAAGAGGAAACTTCCTCTCATTTTAAACCAACCAGCCACCTTTCTTGGCAGTCTAGATTTCAAAGGAAAGCCACTCCCTTGAGGGAATAGAGAGAGCAGAAAGAAAGCCATGCCCACACAGGAGAAAGTATCCCAACCTCCCACCCCCCTACTCCCACCCCCATCTTCCCAATACACAGGTAACTCAGCTTACCTTGTTTGTTAACACCACCTGGGCTTCTGATTGATGAGTCTTCATTTCTAGGCCGCCCTACACCCTCCATGTAGCTACTCGCAAGCCACGCCAAACTTGTACCTCTTTCATCCCCTGCTCCCTTTCTACCTCTTGCTCTGATAATAGTAATCAAACCAACCCTCCCATTCCAGGAAACGACCTGTCAGTCAATTGCTCTATGATTGCTTACCACATCCCACTTCCCTTTATGGTACTCCATTAGATATCTGGCCTTTCCTTATTAAGCTTCTAGGGGGCAGCAACTATCTCAGTTTTTTGTTTGTTTATTTGTTTTTGTTTTTGCATTTGTATCCCTCCCACTTTGCAAAGTGCCTGGTATATAGTATGCATTTAATAAATACTTTCCTCATACATCCATAGATATATACAAAATAGATACAAGATGACATGGAGAGAGTTGCTAGAATTTGGAAAAGTTTTGAGTATAAGGTAGCACTTGAGCTGAATCTTTAAAGAATCCAGGCATCAGAAGAGATAGAGGTGAGCAAGAGGCATGTTCCAGACATGGACAATAGCCAGAGCAAAAGCAATCCAGTGCAGAGCATAAGGAGGCTGGATTGACTGGACCTAGAGTGCTAGAATTGGAATAACATAACAAGGCTGGAAAGGAAGCTTGGGGCAAGTTAGGAGTTAAGATTTGAGGTAATGCAAAGATACTACAGTTTACTTGATTAATTTTAAGCCTTCACAAGTCTCTCATTCCATCATCAGAGATTCAACACTTTGAATGATTTTCAGCTTCAAGACTGTCCTGGTAAAAGTACAGAGACCCCTGGTCTGCATTCCACCCATACCACAGGAAAAAAGAGGACCTAAGTTTAAATACCACCTCAGATGCTTACTATTTAAGCAACCATGGGCAAGTCATATGATTTCCCTGGGCCTCCGTTTCCTCATCTGTAGAATGGGAGAGCTGGACTAGATGGTTTCTGAGGTGACTTCCAGCTTTATATCTTCATTGTGATGACCAGCAAGTATCTCGGAGGGGATTATTGGAACACAAATGTTAGACAGCTAAATGAGACCTTGGAGATCGCACAATTCCATGTTATGCTGGAGTTCCATGAAGCAGGAATTTAAAGGACTTCACAAAGAAAAGAGTTAGAATGGTAGATAGACCCACAGAACAAATCCATCCATTTCTCTATCTTTGTAGTTCACATAATATAAGGAACTATAAGATCCTGGTCCAAACTGATTGTGTGAACAAAAAGTCAGCCTTCTTATAAACTAAAGTTAAAACCAATCATGGAGGGCATTCGATAATGTAAAAATCAATTGGTAGGTACATGTGAAATAAATTGTATTCATTTATGTCTTTAGTGGAGCATCTTGGACCTCCATTTAACATGACTTACTCTCCGTGACCTGGCTCTATTTGGATCCCCCTTCTCTTCAAGCTCATACTTATGGACCTCCACCACAAATCTCCTGGACCAGTAGTGTCAAACTCAAATAGAATGGGAGGCCTTAGTGGCCGTACTCTGTGGGTCACAGATTTAGAAAACCACAAATTAATATTATCTGCTTTATCATATTTTTATCTATTTTGCTAAATATTTCCCAGTTATATTTTAACCTGACTCAAGCCACACTCAGGGGTATTGTGGGACATACGGACAACAGGCTGCATGTTCGATACCTCTGTCCTAGGCCATTCCAGCAGATATATCTGTCTCCCTTCCTCAACTGACTCCCAGGAATGCCGGACTTGGATCCCAATTAACTGCTCTGTGTTCTGAGTAGTATTTGGGAGGGGTTGGGGGGTAGGGGGGAGGCTGAGGTGCAAGAAGAGCCAGCTCCTTGAAACTCACAACCCAATGGGAACTGTTGGAAGATGGGGTCATCAGCTTCTTCAGGTTTCTTTCCCTGAAGTTCTGCCTCAGGTGGCATGGGGGGTTTGGTGTTGCCATCTTGTCTGTATAGTCTTTATACTCTCAGGCTCCAAGACCCCATCTCTCCCCTCCATACAATCATTTTGACATCCTGGTCTTGGCACAATCAGCTCCCTTCTCTTGTTTCTCTCTGTCTATTGCCTGCCTGATTCTTATCCAACCCTTCTATCCTTCTTTCAAAGTGGGACTGAAGTTCCTAGGAAATGTAATTAAGGAACTTCCCCAGTGACAAAGGTTCTTGGTCCCCAAACATTTGAAGAACATGATATCTTGAAAGAGCATCCTATATTGGTTTTTCTTTACCAATTTTTTACTTTTGCACCAATACCTGTTATGGATAATTAAGCTTGAAGGTTTGGAGAAAGAAAGCTGAAGTGTTAATAACTAAGAGTTAAGAACCAATAGGCCGCCTGACACAACAGATAGAGAGTTGGCCTTGGAGTCAGAACAGCCAGATTCAAGTCCCACTTCTGACACATCCTGGCTTTACGACCCTGAGCCAAGTGACTTAACCTCTCCATGCCCTAAGCAGAAGTCGCAAAACAGTTGGATATGACTTGATAGAGAGAGTCTTTTTTCTAGGGAATTGCCTACACTCAGGTGTGAACCAAAAAAATTGGAGAGCAAACAATCATCAACCAACCCATTCTAAGCCCAAATTTCCAATTCAGAATAAATGTAAAGATGGCGACAGCCAGTTCCAATTTATTTGACTTTGTTTCTATAGATTCTAAAGAAGCACCATAACAAATTCTGTACTTTAAAAAAAATAGCTCCAAGCTTCTGGCAAAATTCAGAAGGCATTTTTAACCAACTAGACAAATGAAATTTTCAAAAGAAAG
Organism: Vombatus ursinus; assembly: GCF_900497805.2. NCBI lineage: Eukaryota > Metazoa > Chordata > Mammalia > Diprotodontia > Vombatidae > Vombatus > Vombatus ursinus. Next base: position 25,128,010 of record NW_020954579.1, read on the forward strand.
CCCTCGTGACATGTTTAAGAAAGCAGCATGATGAACTGATGATGTCACTGAAAGAGCATTAGATTTGAAGTCAGAAGCCCTGGATCCCAATCCTTATTCCATTTTCTATTTATTGCATAATCTTTGGAAACAAGGCATTTCTCATCTCCAGACCTTCTCAGTTTATTTATTTTTAAAGTGAAGGTATTAGATTCAACCAAGAGTTCTTAACCTGGGGTCTGTGCACTTGTTTTTTTAAACATTTTGATAAGTTTATTTTAATATGTTATTTTTCTTGTAATCTTAGGTATTTTATTTTATGCATTTAAAAGTACTATTCTGAAAAGGGGTCCATAGATTTGACCAGCCTGTTAAAGGGATCCAGGACATAAAAAAGGACTAAATAATTTCTAAGACACTTCCCAGTTGCAAATTCTAGGATCTGACATTCCAATCCTTTAAAATACTGGCTTGTGTTCATTAAAGAGGGAAATGAACATTTTTGTGAAGCATTTTACGAAGTGAGCTATGATGTCTAACATTGCTCCAAGATTCCTTATAATAAGAATTTCTCAAGGGCTAAGAATTTCTCGAGGCAAGATTCTAAGCTGATCTCCTTATACCCTCTCCTTCCCTTCCACAGTCTTTATTAACTTCGTCCAAAGATAACTGGGCAGTGACAAACTCTGAAACAATTGCAATCCATATTCTATTTTGAACTTTGGGACCTACCAATTCTACAAGATTCTATTGTCAACATCATGCCTTCAACCATACTGGCTGCCCAATTCTAGTTATTCATTTTCACACTGGCATAAATATGCTTATATCCTCCTGAACCCTCATTCCTATTCTGATCATCTATACTCCTCCCACTCTAACCCTTCAGAACATACACTCCAGTCTCAAAAAATTCTCTAGCATTCTTAAATTTTTCTAGCAACAATTCTTTCTCATCTTTGCTTTAACCAAAACACAATTTTCACTTGAGAAGACCCCTTCCCTTCACAAAGGACACCTTGGTGGTCACTCTTCTATTTAATTGGACTTCCATAGTCAGGAGGAATAGTTGGCATCTTTCTGAGTCAACACAGTTGTTTTCCATTCAATTGAATACGTATTTATAAGGCATCTACTAACATGTCAGGCATTGTGTGAGGTGCTAGGAATACTTACTTTGATGAACATGGAATGATATCAAGGTGGGACTCAATGCAAATCAAAACCCATCCTGTGCAGCTCTTCTCAGAAGTTCACCATAGGGAATCTACCTCAGTGGTGGAGGCCATCTCCAGTCATCCTGATCTATGTCACAATACATGCCACTGGACCCAGATGTCTCCAGGGAAGAAAATGAGGCTTTGCCTAACTTAAATCCAAATCACTTGCACCCAATCTTTCTCTTTGACTTCATTTTGAAAAAAAGTTGTCTATATCTAATTGATCAATCAGTTAAAAGACATTCATTAAGCAACTGCTATATAGCAATTGTACTATACCAAGTACTGTGCTGGTGATACAGAGACAAAAATGAAGCAGTCCCTGTCCTAAAGGAGCTTACATTCTGGGGTGTCAGGAAGGGGAAGACAGGACAACACGTGCACAGATAAGTAAATATAAAATACATGCAATATAATTGCAGGATGAGATAAAAGGCAATCTTTTTGAAAACTGAGAAAACCTGAACAGGTTCATAGGCAGATGGGAAAGTGCCAGTGGAGAGAATGAGATTGAAGATGCATGAGAAAGGACGATTCCTGGGGTAAGATTGTGGAGGAGAGGAGATCCTGGGGCTTAGACAGAAGAATTAACCTTAGCAAGGAGGAGAAAATATGTACATAAGTACATATATATATGAGATAAATACCAGATATATATTTTTGAAGGACACTAGCAAATTCAAGGATTAGGTAAGGCTTCGTGGAGAAAGTAACACTTGAGTAGAATTTTGAAGGAAACAAGGGACTTGACTCTAGGGATTCTAGACATGAGGGGGAACCAGTTCTATAGCACAGAGATAGGAGGTGGAGTGCTATTTTTGAGGACCAACTTGTCCAATTTGTCAGGAAGACTCATCTTCTTGAGTTCAAATCTGACCTCAGACACTAGCCACATTACCCTGAGCAAGTTACTTCACTCTGTTTACCTTAGTTTCTTCATCTGTAAAGTGAGTTGGAGAAGGAAATAGCAAATCACTCCAACAACTTTGCAAAGAAAACCCCAAATGGGGTCACAAAGAGTTGGACACAATTGTACCACAACAATAAGGCAATAAGGATCTATTGGAATTTATTGAGTAAAGAAGTGACATGATAAGACCTGTCCTTTAAGTAAATCACTTTAGCAGCTGTGTGAATGATTGATTGGAAAAGTGAGAGTGGAGGCAGGAAGACCAATTAGCAGGCTATTACAGTACTCTAAATGAAAGATGGTAAGGCTCCAAACTAGGGTAGTGGCCATATGAGTTAGAAAACAGGATGGAGTCAAGAGGTATTGCAAAGATATAAATGACAATATATGGAAACTGATTAGATATATGAGGTGAGGGAGAGAGAAGTATCAAAGACAACCTAAGGTCATGAATCTGATGGTGAATCCCATGATTGAAAAAAAAAAAACTCAGAAGCAGGGGTGGCAGGGAATTATAGGAGAAATATAATGAGTTCAGTTTTATACATTCAGCTTGAAATATCCAATAGACAGTTGGAGATGCATGTCTAGAGCTCAGGAGAGAAACAAGAGGTTGATATACAGAACTGGGAGTTGTCTGCATCGGGATGATAATTAAATCCATAGGAGTTGATGATAAAGTGATAAAATATGAGCTATAGAAGAGGGTCCAGGACAGAGTCTTGGGTATATCCACATTTAGGACGTGTCATATAGATGAAAAACCAACAAAAGAGATTTTAAAAGGAATAGTCAAAGAGTAGGAAGAGAACCAAGAAAGAGTAATGTAATGTAAACCTAGAGAAGAGAGACTATATGAGAAGAAAGGGTAATCCATAGTGCTAAATACTGCAGAGGGGTCAAGAAGAATGAGGACTGAAAAGAGACCATTAGATATGGCAATTGAGCGATCATTAATAACTCTGGAGAGAAAAAGATTTCCACTGATTGATGAAGTCAGGAGCCAAAACGCAAAGGTTTAGGAAGAGAGTGAGAGAAGAGAAAGTGCAACAACTAGTGTAGATTTTTTTTAGGTGTTTGGCTATAAAATGAAGGAGAAATACAGGATGATAGCTTGAGGGAATAAGCCCTAGTGAAGTTTTTTTTCAGGGAGGAACTTGGCCATGTTTGGAAATAGTAGGAACCAATAGATTGGACATGAGCAGAAGATAGATAGAAGATAAGCAGGGAGGATGATTATGCAGTCAATCTGTGAAAGAAGACAGAAGGCTTTGGGAGTCCTGGCAAAAAGAGTCACTTCATCAGAGATGGGCACAGAAGAGGAGAAAATGAGAAAGCTTAAATGAATCATCTTTTTTTTATTTTGGTGAAGTATGATTCAAGGGCTTCAACTGAGAAGGGGAAAAAAGGGAATGGTTTGGTTGGCTTAAGGAGATAAGAGAAGGTTTGGAATGGCTTCCAGAGAGTTAAATAGATCAATTAGGGAGGACTAAAAGGATTGTCTTGCTAAAGTGAGGGCCGTTGAAATTAGATTACATAAATCTAGAGTTAACCCAGTTGGCTCTGTTGCACAATTTCCTCCAGATCCATTCAACAGCATGAGTTAGGAGGTGAAGAGGCAGATAGTGGGAGTCATTCAGGGTTGGGATTGGGCAAGGCATGAGCATCAAAAGTGCAGGGGTGCAAGAGATACAAAATGTCTAGGTTAGGAAGGGAACAAAGTAATGATAGAGCAGGGGATGATGGCCTGAGAGAATACAGAGGGATCCAGGGATTGGAGATCCTGGTGAGGAAGAAAAAAAGATGTCAAAAAGGCAAGGCATAATCAGAGGTTGAATGATAGGAAGTTCTGATCTGATAAAGGGATTTAGGAGTTTTTGATTGCTGTAAACCTTAAGTGCTCAATAAATGTTAGCTATTATTGTTAAGGTAGCTCTCCCCTGAGACTCTGTCCTTGGCCTTTCTCTCTTTCCACTCTCTAATTCACCTCACAGTTTTGCACCTCAAACTCAGTCTTCGCAGGCTTCTTTCTCTAAACCGGTCTCCAATGATTTGATGGTATCTTTGACTCTCCTTTCTCTCCACTTTTGTATCCCAGTACTCCACAATCTTTTCCTTTCAATGCATTTCTACTGTTGCCTCTAGAATTATCTTGTTGCCTGATCTAACACTCCTTCCAATTTACCTTCTTTATACAGAGTTCAAGTCATGTCATTTTTCTGTCATAATCCTTCAATGGTTTCTTAATATCAAGGAAAGTTCAAACTCCTTTGCCTGGTCTTCAAACCCCTCTAGAATCTAGCCTTACCCTTCCTACTTTTCCATCTTTCTCTCATATTCCTCCATGGTCAAGCCTATCTGACTACACCTTGTCCCTCAGACATTTCCACACTTCCTTGGCTCTGTGCCTTTGCTGAGGCTTTTTTATACCTGGAATATCAATTCTTTTCCCCACCCCCAGTCCCATGCCTATTCCCATGTCTGCCTACTGACTTTCTGACCATCAATTAAGGTCCAATTCAAAGGCTACCTCATACAGGAAGCTTTTCTAATCCTCTAAGTCCAACCTCCCCTTCCAACCTTACACAATATGAATCTCTCCGTTTTCTACAATGATTCTGTGTGTGTGTGTGTGTGTGTGTGATATTTGCCCTGTTAAACTGAAAGGGGAAATTGGGAAGGAATCAAAGTCACATTTGGCCCACTTTGTAATTTTGCCTGGGACAGAACCTGGCCAGGACTTACATGAGGGCAACTTATGACTCCCCCCAAAAAAAAGAAAAAAAAAGGAAAGGAAAAAAAACCCTATATGGTAAAGTGAAAAGAGTTTTAGATTAGGTATTAAAGACACCTGGATGCTAGAAACAGCACTACCATTAACTAGTTGTATGACCTCAGATGAGTCACCTGACTTCTCAGCCTTAGTTTCTTCGTTTGTAAAAGGACAGGTTTAGACTAGATGATCTAAAAACGTCCCTTCTGGCTCTAAAATGATAGCATGCCTTGATTTAAAAAAAAAATTCAGTAAATCACTGATTGCAGAGAACTAATGCTGATCATCATGTAAATAAAACCAGAAGACAATGGGAATTTGCAGCTAAATGGAAGGATGGCTCACAGATTCCCCTGGCAAATAAAGGAGCTGGCAGAGTTGGTTTTATCATGTGTCCAAGGGCAACAATAAACATCATTTCATGGGACATCTGGTCATCTCATATTGCAGTGCTCACGATGACCATTTGCAACAATGAAAATAATTGCAGTTTATGTGCCAACATCTGTTGCAGAGGATGAGGAGGTAGAGAACTACATAGCACTCCAAAAGATCCTCCAAATTAAATTAACATTAACACTTAGTGATTTCAGTGCATTGAGCACTGAAGTAGGCATTGAACAAAATGGGGAAAAATGTATAAAAAAAGTGAGTCTGTAGTAACAAAAAAGATCAAAGGCCTACATACTATACAGAGGCCTAAACACCTATGAATCAGAAATACTTCGTTTAAAAAGAGTTGCACTGCAGATGACAAGTATTCAAAAAAAAAGGGGGAAAAAAAACCCAAACCCCACACCAATGTTATTGTTTATCATGTTAACATATAGGAAATGGCTGGTTACTGATTGAGAAGTCAGTCCAAAATAAGCTATCTGGGTACTTACTGTCAGGACACCAATTTATTATTATTAGTCAAAAATTGAAGTTGGTACCGAATTAGAAGAATATGAGAAAATATGGTCCCCGATAGTGAAAACTCAATCCTGTCCCATTTATAACAATCCGCTGCTGCCGAAAAGTTAGAAACAGATAAGTGAAGTGACATTACCACAGATCATTGCCATTTCCTACAGAAGTTAACCAATTGAAACTATGATCACCACACAAAGGAAATCAGAAAAACCTATTTTTGACTGCATGGTCAAGCACATACTTTACTGGCTTGTCAAGCACAGAAATATGGTAGCCAAGGGCAACACAGGTTTAAAATGTAAATGCATTTGTAATATTTTATGGAGGATGATCATGAGTAAAATCACCTCAAAAAACAAGAGCTGATTGAGAGAAAAACAAGTTTTTAAAACAGCTTTGTGCGAGACCCAACTAAGCTAAATAAACCCAGGGGGAATTTAAGGAAGAAATTAGAAGAATGACAAACAGGTGCGGAAAGGAAAAGATCTGTAAAGGTTTCTATGATAAAGTATCAGTGATGGAAGAACAACCTCATTTGGAATCTTAACATCACAGTTCTTATATGCTGCATGAGGTGTAAATGCCACTTAAAAAAAAAAAAGGAAGAGCAGCTGGACAAAGAAAAGTATATCAGAAGCAAGGTTGTACTGAAGCTAACACAATCCTAAGGGCATTGATGAGCAGCTAGGTGGTGCAGTGGATAGAGTGATGGGCCTGGAGTCAGGAAAACTCATCTTTCTGATTTCAAACCCGGCCTCAGATACTTACTAGCTCTGTGACCCTGGGCAAGTCACTTAACCCTCCTTGCCCCAGTTTCCTCATCTGTAAAATGAGCTGGAGAAAGAAATGACAAAACACTCCAGTGTCTTTGCCACGAAAACCTCCAATGAGGTCATGAAGAGTCAGACACAACTGAACGACAATGAAAGAGTATTAAGATTGAGTCTCAAGGAAGCCAAGACAGGGATGGATGCTAAAGGCTTGGAAAAATCTTGAACCTTTTTTTATTAAAAAAGGCAAAAGAGTAACTACTGACTGACATGACTCTCCTATCTTTACAAAATTTCTATGAGAAAAAAATAAAGACTTAATGAAAGTATAGAAAGGGATGAGGTAGACTTTTATGATATCCTATTATAGACCACATCATTGTAGTCATACAACTGACTGAAAAGTATAGAGGATGCAAGATCCCACTTTACTTATTTTAGTAGAGCAAAATACCTAGTAATATCCAACAAGATGTCTCCTACGCAAATGCAAAATAATGATTCCACAAAACTAAATTAATTTTTTTTAACAATCCTCTATTTTCTAGCCAAGTAAAAAACAGACAGACATGTTTTCCTAAGTGCTCGCTGCTATTATAATGTCCAGCATTCAGTCCAAATGCAAGAGGGATTCCTCATAGATAGCAAAATTCTCAAAATGCTCACGCTTGTAGATGATATTGTGCTAAGTACATCAAGCCTAAGAAGATTGCAGAGCCTCTTAAATGAGATCCAACATTACCCAGAGTTCGACCAAACTACCCAGGAGAAGCCAAATCAATGAAAAAATACGTCATCTTGTTTGAGATTGGGGCAGCTAGGTGGTACGGATGATAAAACATTGGGCCTAGAGTCATGAAGAGCTGAGTTCAAATCTGGCCTAAGACACTCACTAGCTATGTGATTCTGGACGAGTCACTTCACCCTGCTTAACTCAGTTTCCTCAACTGTGAAATGAACTGAAGAAAGAAATGGCAAACTACTCCAGCATCTTTGTCAAGAAAACCCCCAAAGGAGTCATGAAGAGTCAGACATTACTGTAAAATGATCGAACAACAAAGTTTGGGATTAATATGTATTTGGATAAACCACTAAGCTAGTCTATCAATACATATATCTTAAACATTTTGGGTGTACAATGAGCTAGAATTACTCATGAGGAAATTCAATTTGATAAGCATTTACACTACATCAAGCACTGTGCTTGCACTGGGGAAGATAGACAAAAACCAAGAGTTCCTTCCCCCAAGAGGGTTATTCTCTATTGGTCTATTCTGTTCTATTGGGAGGAAAACTAAACGTAAGAAGAAAATTAAATTCAAAATATAAACAGAGTAACTCAGAGAGTGGGGCAAGAGGGCAGTAGCAACAGGATGGTACCACTATAGGTTTCCTGGAGTTGCCATGAACACTGTCCACTTGAAAAAAAAGCCAATGATTTCATGGCGCCAAGATAAGACAGACATTCATTCCAGGCATGAGGGGTATTTTGTGCAAAGGCATGGAGTGAAGAGAGATGTTGCATATTGCACATATTGCAAACAGAAAGCAGGCCAGTGTGGCTGGAAAAGCGTGCATGAAGGAAAGTAATGTGAAAGAAGCCCTAAAAAGATGGCTCAAGCTAGATTTTGGCTTCAAAAGCCAGAGGAAATAAGGGGCCATTGGAATTTCTTGAGAAGGTGAATGATATGCCCACATTTGCATTTTCAGAATATCAATTGAGTATCTGTGTAAGGATGGATTAGAGTCATTGCAATAGCTCAGGTGAAAGGTGATCAGGGCCTGAACTAGGATTATGATTATGAGTGGGAAATGACCCTTTGATGAGAAAGAAAAAGTCAAGGATGATTCAGAGGTTGCAAAGTTGGGGGACTAGAAGAATGTTGGGAAAATTAGGAAGAGGAGAAGCTTTGCAGGAAAAGATGGGTTCTGCTTTGGAAGTGTTCAATTTGAGATGCCCACAGGGGTAGGGAAGAGACAGAACAAGAGCAGCAGAGGCAAAGCAGGAAATAGAAACTTGGGAATAGAAGCAGGAAATAGAACACCCATGCACAGGCAGTAGGGCTAGGATGATGATCCTGCCAAGTTGGCTGAGGTTTTAGATAGAACGAGGAGACCACCGTATCACTAAAGCCCAGAGAGAAGAGGGTACTCAAGTGCCCAATGTTGCAGAGAGGTCAACAATAAGGGAAGTAGGACAGATTGCTTTGGGGAAATTGTCTATTGGTTTTAATGACTCTGAATTTCTTCCTGAAACAAAGGTCTATCTTTGCTAACAATAACATTCTGCCGAGTAACTTTTAATCCAATAACTTTTAAGTTAGGTGTCACCAAAATGTCAATGGAAAGGCTCAAGGAGGCACTTGAGTTATCTTAAAGGAAACCAGGGATTCCTGTAACACGTTACCTACAAAGCTGGTAAAAGATACCTTCAGAAAGACATATGACTTGAAAAGAAAAGGGGCCAGTCATATTACTGAGGATGAGGGTTAACTAATGGGTCAACCTGTGTGTTCTCCTGCTGTCTATGCAATGCTAGAGATGAGGCAGCTAGGTGGTGCAATGGATAAAACGTTGAGTCCGGAGTCAGGTAGACCCAGGTTCAAATCCAGCCTCTGACACTTACTAGCTGTGTGATCTTGGCCAAGTCACTTAACCTGTTTGCCTCAGTTTCTTCATCTGTAATATGGGGAAAATAATAGCACCTACCTCCACCAGGAGGTAGTGAAGTGCTTAGCACAATGCCTAGCACATAGTGCCACATTAGTTATTATTAACATCTAGAGGGAAGGCCTGTAGAATGTTGCACCCCACCATTTCTGCCATGGACAAGTTCAGAATGTTGCACCCCAACCTCCTCACCATGGAGGGCTTCTAAGAAATGGACAAGAGTCACAATTTTAAAAGCTCAATCTGAATTGCTGGAGGGAGTTCATATCACACTGATGAGAACACAGACCCATCAGAGTAAAGCTGGTCACAGATCTAATATAATTTCAAGATAAACTCAACCTGATAAGACCACAGGATAATAATAGCCAAACAGCATGATATGGAGAATAACGTTTTGAAAATTATGATGTTCCTTCCCTCCCACCAAGAATTTAGACACAATGCTAATTTGAAAAATATAAAACTTTAATAAAGGCTACATCTCTTAATTACAATAATTATCGTACCAAGTAATTTTCCTTAAATGAAACTCTTTATAATGCATAATTTACAGTGTAAGTAGAACAAAACGCCATGGCAAAAGTCATGAGTATAAGACTTGTAATAAAAAGGCATAAAATATATTTATACATAAACCCCTTTCAAAAAACAAGGGAAAGATGAGCCCTCAATATAGGGCGATACACGGTATAACCCACCATGCAGGCACAGGTACTGTACTGATTCCATTTCAAACACTAGAGATAGTGTATTAATAATCTTTCACCATACAATATATACAGACTTACAGTACAAGGTAGTAATGACAAACAGAATGCACACATTAACTTAACACGAAAAACCCAAACATCAAAATGAAGGACTCTTGGGGAAGGAGGTGCTGCTTCTGGGTTTGCATCCACCCTTTTTATTTGGGGGCTGCAGGGGTGCGATGTGTGAAAGAACTGTTTCTGAATTTTGGTGCAGTTTCCTCTGAGGTCTGTAGTGGGGGTGGGGCTGCAGGGTGGAGGCAGGGGAGCACCGGGAAGGAGTGAGGCTCAGGCCTGGGACAGAAAGGGAAGGAGTGAAGACTTCAATAGAAAGTCTGAATCTTCCCCTGGACGTGAAGGTCTTGAAGACGCTGCACTTCTAATAGAGGGCATGCTAAAATCACCTCCTACATAAGCTAGCTACGTGGCATGCGCTTATTTTCTCTTATATATGACTGGGTCCTCTGGATGGTGGGGCGGGGCAGGAAGTACACAGAATCTCATGGAGAAAATCACTCAGACCATCCAACTAGGGAGTCGGGCACTGACCATACCAGGGATCTCGGCTATAAGATCCTCACAGCACCCGTGCTACACAAATTCTCCAGTCAAATACTGTTCTTGTGTTATAGTGATAATGCATCATATTTAAACATTAAGATCTTTATCACAAGTTAGAGCAGCATAGATTTTTTTAGTTCACCAATTTTTATGTGTATTAATAGTACAGGGAAAGGAATAGGGGCTAAACCTGTGATTTCATTGGTATAGAGAACTCCCAAATGAGGAACTTCCTCTACCAAAGCAGGCTGACACCTTCTCTGCAGCTTAAAGTCTTAGAGGGCTGCCTGGGGCACTGAGAGGTTAAGTGACTTGCTTGAGGTCACACAGCCAGGATGTGTCAGAGTCAGGACTTAAACCCAGGTCCACCTGGCTCTGAGGCCAGCTCTCTTTCCACTCTACCATGCTGCCTCTCATAGTAGGGCACCATTAAAACAGTCTAACTTCACTTAGAGAAATACTGGGCAAAGCATAATTCCTTTTAAATGACAGAAATCATTAATTCACTCCGAGCTAAACTCCTACATTTGAATAGGACAACTAAAGAACAAAGTTCCTCTTTCCCCTCTCCACTGTTAAAGCAGCATATCCATTAACTGGATGTAAAAGGAAATACCAGGATCAATAAATATCAGTAAGGATTCCTGTTCAGGGAAGCTATACAGTTTTTCTTAGTTTATGGATTTCAGATCTCTAGGAAGTGATATGTAAGGAAGTCTCTCAAAAATGGTTTGCATCTTCAATAGCCAAGAGTGGTCATCTTTTTAATAAATAGTTCAGGGCTTTTTCTTATTTCCGTACCCAGTGAATAACGAAGGCTGACTTTCCAAGTCTTCCTAGATTTCTTTCTTCTTCATTGATTCAATTTTCCTTCAAAATATCCTTTTTTTTGTCATTTCCAAGACAGATATTTTTAGCTTAAGAAACAGATGCAAAAAGTTGTTTCCATTACTACCCGCCACCACCAAAATAAAAATTAATCAATTCTTTCTACTTTCCCCAGAATCCTTCCTTCATACATTGGGAGTATGGTATCATCTTCCCAAATCTCTTCAAAAACAGCCCCACAGTCAAATTCGTCACTTGCTTTTTTGAAATAATACCTGAAAAGAAAAAAAAAAAACACAAAAGCATTCAATGAAATGGCATTTTGGGGATTCACAGCATTATAGATTTTAGAGCAGGACAGGCCTTTGGAGAATGTCTAATCCAACTTCCTCACTTCAAACATGAGGACAGTAAAGCCCTAGAGACTTTTCTGGGATTCTCCCCTTTATGGACCTCTTTGGGAGTGATAGTGAACCTTATGGATTACTTCTCAAAATAATTTCACTTAAATTCATAATTGAAGGAAATGCTAAATTTCAGTTAGAGGTTAGTGAAAATAAAGATGTCATTTTCCCCCATCCAAATTCACAGACACCTTGAAATCTTAACGCCAGGCTAAGAATCCCTGATTTAAGTGACTTACCAAAGGTTATAGAGGTAGTAAAGTGGCAGACTCAGGATTTGAGCCCAGGTCTTCCAGTTCCAAATCTACTACCCTTTCTACAATAACCCTTAATCAAGCAGCACTTATTGAGTTCCTACTACGTGACAGGAACTATGCTAAGTACTGGAGATTATAGACAAAAAAAAGTCACAATCCCTCAAGGAGTTTACCTTCTAATAGAAGAAATTACATGAAGACATATATCTTGAATGAAATCTAAGATTCTAAGAAATAGAATACATTTCAGGCATAGTGGACAATCAGCACAAAGGCAGAGAGACAGGTGGAGGGCCATCTGTGATAAATAGTCTGATATAGATGGACCACAGGGTATAAGAGAGTAGTAATGTATAAATCTGGAAAAGCAGAATGGGAACAGCTTGTGAAGAACTTTAACTGAATGAGGGTTTATCGTTTATTCTAAAGGTAAGAGGGAGCCACTAGAATTTATTGAGTTAGTACTGAGTAGCTTACAACATGCCAGATCTGCTTTTTAGGAAAATCATTTTGGTAGCTGGGGTAGAGGATGGAATAGAATGGGGAGAAACTAGAGAATTAAGTAGATCAATTAGCAGGCTATCGAAACAGTCTAGGCTAGAAGTGAGAGGCTGAAACATGATGGTCTGTGTAAATATAAAGATCGGGCCATAGACTAGCTACATTGTGGAGATAAAATGACAAGATTTGGTAACTCATTGGATATGCTGGCATAGGGAAAAGGAAGAGTCAAGGATGACTCCAAGGTTATACTGCAAGGATGGTGGTACCCTCAACAGTGATAGAGAAATCTGGAAGAAGGGGCAGTTTGAAGGGAAAGATAATGTATTCTCTTTTGGACATGATGAGTTTGAGATGCCTTCAGGATATCCAGGATGAAATCTCCAATAGGCAGGATTTGAGTTCAAATGAGACAATAAGAATATATGTTATAGATCTGGGAGTTATTTGCATAGACTATTAAATCCATGGGAACTAATGAAGTCACCAAGAAAACATAGAGAAGACCCAGGATAGAGGCTTGGGGAATATTTATAGTTAAGGGACTTCAGCAAAGGAAATTGAGAAGGATCAGTCAAATACCCAGGAGAATAGGAAGAGAGTGGTGTCACAAAAACCCAGAGGAAAAAGTATGTAGGAGGAGAGAGTGATCAACAGTGCCAAATGCTGCTGAGGGATCATGAAGGGTTAGGATTAAAAAATGCCCTTAGATTTTCCATTAAGAGATCACTGGTAGCTTTCAAGAGAAGCAATTTCAGTAGGGTGATGAGGATGGAAGCCACTGGTGAGGGTACAGAAAAGAGTGAAAAGAAAGAAGTTAGTGGTACCATGTCCTGATGACTTTTTCTAGCAGGTTGGCTGAGAAAGGGAAGAGAGAGGACAATAGCTAGTGGAGATAGTAGGATCTGGTAAGGGCTTTTTAAGGATGGGAAATATTTGGACATATTTGTAGGTAGCAGGATTGGAAACCTTAGAAAGGTAAAAAATGAATAGATAGAGGGGAGATTTACAAGGGCTATGAGTAGCGTAAGATGGGAGGCGATAGGTCCTGGTATACATGTAGTATGTCCAGACTTCCTCTATTACTGTTGAGGGTACCACCATCATTCTCATATAATCTCAGTGTCATCCTTGACTGTTCCCTGTGCCCACACAGATTCCAGTGTCTGAGCTTGGTGAGAATAGTCACTTCTTTACCAGACCGGAGTAAAGGAAAGATGGTATATCAAAAGGTTGTGAAATGAGAAGGGGAAAAGATGGAGGCTCACAGAAAATGGTCTGTACTTTCTCCATAAAGTACGAGATGAGATCCTTAGTGGAGAGGTCAGAGACAATACGTAATAGACAATGGGGGTAGTGAGACTCACTTAGGAAGGAGCAAAAGATCCGCCTTGCTTCACTGAAGGTCCAGTACAGATCAGATAAGACATCTGTAGTGAATCCAGTCCACTCACATGACTTCCACCATTGCCATTCAGCAATAGCAGTGGAAGAAGCAAATTACAGGAGTAATTCAGGGTTCCCATCTGGCAGGTTGTTAGTGGTGACAGGACAAAAGAACAATGGAAGAGAACTGAGAGCAGTGCAGAGTTGAATTGCTGCACCAAAGGGAGACTGGGAAGGGAAGAAAATATTGCCAAAATAAGGGTGACAGTGTGGAAAAGTGCTGACAGTTGGAGGAAATGGAGATCACAGTGAAGGCAAAGAATAGGTTTCAGGAATAGTAAGGCATAAGGAAAGAGTGATAGGATATTATGACCAGGTGAAGGAATTCAAGAGTTCTTAATCATGGAAATAGGATCCCATATGCAAAGGCAAGATCTAGCTTACAACCATTGCTGTGTGAGGTGGAGTGACGGAACAGGTTGTAGGCATTTAGTAGATTCATAAAATGCGAGATTTCAGTATGAGGAAGATCAATATGCATGCTGAAGACAAGTACTGAGGTGGAGAGGGAGACTGAGTTAAGTGATGAGAAAACTGAACGATAGATCTGGATAGAATGAACGTAGGAGACAATGCTGAGTGGTGGCAGCAGTAGCAGAAGAATAAGGAAGTGACAACGGGGATAATGGAGTATTCTGACTCCCATTCTAGGGGGAGTTGATGAGAAAACAAGGTGGTGGTACAGGAGGATATGAGAGAAATGACAAACTAGTACCGGGTAAGGATGGTCAAGGGTACAGTGGCAATCAGAAGCCTGGTCTCAGTAAGTACTAGAAAATGGAAGAAATACGAGACAAAAAGTTTTAAAATGAAAGGAAATTTATTATGGGGGAGGGGGTTGTACACAGGGCAGGGTGGAAATTCCAGAAGGCACTCTGGAAGATCAAGAATGGGTGTCCCAATGGAGGAGTAGGTTTGAAGTGGGTGGGGATGGGTATGAAAGAGCTCTCTCAATGACTTCAACATTTCACATGGGTTTAATTATCATTTCTATGCTGATGACTCCCAGATCTATATTTCTAATCCTAGATTCCCTTCTGAGAACAAGCTCCAGTCTCATATCATCAACTGCCTACTGGACACTTTGAATTACATGGCCCATAGACATCTCAAACTTAGCATATGTAAAATATAACTATCTTTTCTCCCAAACCCACCCTTTTTCTATACCTTCCTATTTTTTCTAGTGTGTTATTGTTGTTCAGTCACTTTTCAGTTGTGTCAACTCTTCGTGAACCCATTTGGGGTTTTCCTGGCAAAAATACTGGAGTGGTTTGCCACTGCCTTCTCTAGCTCATTTTACAGATAAGGAAATTGAGGTAAACAGGGTTAAGTGGCTTGCCCAGAGTCACACAGCTAATAAGCATTTGGGTTCAGATCTGAACTCAGGAAGATGAGTATTCCTGACTCCAGGCCTGGTACTCCATCCACTGCACCTTATAGCTGCCCTCGGGTACCACCATCCTTTTAATCAGTTTTGAAATCTTTGTGTTATACACAACTCCTCACTCTACTGACCCCACAATCTGTCAAATCTTACCATCTTTTTTCCCACACTGTAGGTAGTATACAACCTGTTTTCTCCACCTACATAGCCGCCACTGAGACCAAGCCCTCATCTCCTCTCAGCTGGACTATTACAATAGCCTTCTAACTGCCAAGGTCTCTCACCTCTCCAATCTAGCCTTTCCACATCTGTCAAACTGATTTTCTTAAAGTATGAATCAAAAAATGGCTCCATCTGCAGCACCGCTCTCACCTCCATCCTTTTCTATTGGCTGTCCTCCACTATCACTTGGAAACCTTACTTTCCTTCAAGGGTCAGCTCCTGTTCCACTTTCCACAAGTCCTTTCCAGACACCATAAACTGCTATTACTTTCTATTTACAATCACTTTTAATATATTTTGTGTGTGCATGTATGTGTGGATGTATATATGTATATATGTCACATCCATTTCAAAACCCTTTCCTACAGAGGATCTAGTTACTGTAGCTTTAAGGGTTAAAAGAATATTGTGGAAATCACTGCTTGGGAGGAAAAAAAAAGGGAATTTTCCTTTCACAGCTGGAGAGAAGATAGAGGGAAAGAACATGAAAAGATCTCTCTTGATGGAACTATCTTAACCTATGGATGAACTGAAAAGTAGAATTATGTTTCTACAAGTAAAAAATCACTGGCAGTTGCAACTGCAGTAATAGTTAGGGGTGACTCTGGCTGTGACCTTTCTCAAAGCTAAAATATGGCAAATAGTTATTTATGGTTTCATGTTATTGTTGATTATACTGTTAATAAATTATATAGCTGGAAATGTCAATAATAATCTAATCCTGGGAGATTAGGGGTGTCCGCATAAAGAGAGATATAAGCAAATTCTTTGGTTTATTAAATAATATCTAATAAACTGGGATGGGAGCCCTGAGCTGATTAATCAGAAAATATCCAAACATGGTCCTAGAATTATCCTAGAACTAAGAATGACAGGAACAAACAAGATAACCAGGTAAGGAACAAAATGAGAGGTAACCAACAAGTCACAGAGTGGATTCTGATAATAATCCTGGATGTATGTATACACATATGCACACATACACACACACACACACACACATTTTTTCCTAGCTAAACTACAAGCACTTTGAGATCAGGGACAACTTTCACTTTTTATTTCTAGCACCTGGCAGAGAGCCTGGCACACACAGAAGGCACTTGGTGCTTGATGAATGAGCCATCCAGCTAACAGCAGATGGGGGGTGGGAAGGAATGAGATTTTGTCTCATTGAGACAAGATGTCTTAAAAGAATACACCAGCAGGGGCAGCTAGGTGGCATAGTGGATAGAGCACCGGCCCTGGAGTCAGGAGGACCTGAGTTCAAATTCAGCCTCAAACCAGACACTTGACATTCAGTAGCTGTGTGACCCCAGGCAAGTGACTTAACCCCAATTGCCTTAAAAAAACCAAAAGTATAAACTTTTGCCAACAGCCAATTTATGATGGTGACCACAGACGGAGCAACAGTACTAAGAAGCAGAACATGAACAACAGCAAGAGAAAAAATGAAATTCCATCATTTACAAAGTCCATCTTGGGAACTGTGTATGCAAACTCATAGTTACCAGCACTATCTGCCTAAAACATTGTTTGTTTGTAAAGAGGAAAACAATTCCTAAAATTAACAGTCACTTGACACAGATTTTTAAAATAGAATTTAAAGATTTTCATAAAGGATAAGATCAATACCACCCCCTCCTCCCAGCTAGGAGGATGTCCAAAAGGGACTATAATCAGAAGCATCTTTAGCTGTTCTATAAAAAGTCTGAGTCAGGATGACAGGATTATTGCTTTTATACTGTAAGGGACCTTAGAGGTCATCTAGTTCAACGGCCCAATGTGTGACTCGTCCAATGTCACATGTAGCACAGTGCCGCAGCTGGGATTTGAACCTTGATCCTCTAACTTCAAATACAGCACTCTTCTCAATACACCATATTGCCTCTCCAGATCTAATACTAGTAGTTCTGGCACTAACTTGCATTGTCATGTCCTTCCTCTACGGCCACTTCAGTTCTCTCATCTATAAAATGAGGAGGTTAGACCGAATCATCTCTAAGGTTCCTGAAAGGGACATTATACGAAGATTCCTATTATTAGCCTGTTGGCATGTATAGAAATCTTATTTACTCTCCCTGAATGCCATCTCCAATGGCCATATGAAGGTATCTGCTAAGTACTCTAATCACAGATAAACAGTACGTGTTAGGCAGTAACATACCCCCTTTACTTAGGGTTGCTCAGACAATGAAGCCATTACGTATATAGCCACCTTCCTTTTCCCCTAGCTGTGCCACTCTTCCCCAAGTATCAAACTCTAAAGGACCCTTCTATTATGCTGAATTAGGCTGTTCAGCTCCTTGATTAAAGGTTCCTTTTATCCCATTCTACCATTCTTCCTTCTAAGGCTGTTTAATTGCATATGAGCAAATGACTAGCCTCTGGTCCAAGGGCTAACATTTACAGCAACAACTCTTCTTCCAGCTGCCCACTCCCCACTCTCCCAAAGAAACCAAAAAGTGAGTGCACTTTGCCATCTGATCACTGGCAAAGGAGACCCTCAAATAGATTAAAAGCTGCCCTTTGTGCTCTGTAATTTTCAACCAACAAAGACCACTGACAGGTTAAAGGTCACTGTATTCTAGGGGAGGGAGGGAGAAAAGAGCAGTTTCCCTCCTCCCTTCTCCACATAATCTATTGTCTTGGGGTTTGTGGTTTGTTGTTTTTTTTTTTTTTAAGAATGAATTTTCCCCAAGTTACAGTTAAGATTCTGCCCCCCCCCCCATAAAAGCAAGCCAAATGCTTTCAAGGGAGATAAGGCTGAGTAAAGAGAAACAGCTGCATTTAGTCAAGGTACTTGTTTTTAGCATTTCCAGCTGAATTAGAGCATCAGCACAGCACTACCCTATAAAAACATTTCACATAGGACAACTCAAGTCCTTGGGGTAACCCAAGAGAGAAGACAGTGAACAAATGGGGGTAGTGTGCCTGACAGAGAGGTGAGGACATCAAAGGGTGGATTAAGACATACAGTTTCAGAGGTAGCCAATGTGTGGATTTGTTTTGCTTGAATATGCTTATTTGTTACAAGAGAGGGTTGGTTTTTTTTTTCTTCTAATTTGGGGAACTGGATTTGGGACCAAGGGAGGGGCTAACAATATGGATGCAAAAAAAAAAAAATGAAGAGGGTCACTGTACCATTAAAAAAAAATTGTATAAAGGAGAACAGAGAGAGGTTCAGAAGACAACAGTGCCAAACAGAACAGCTTTGAAATTAATGTGTCGAGTTTATTATATTCTTTTAAAATGTAAGCCGGATTGCTTTGAAACTAATGTGCTGTATTTATTTTATTCTTTTTTAAAAAGGCTAGCTGTATGTAATAGGGATTTGTGGTTTCGTGTACAATCCCCTCTGTATTTCTGTGTATGTGGAACTGCTTAAGTCTGATGTTTCTCAAGTACAGAACAACAAAAAAAAAAGCTCTTTTTAAAAAAAATTATAATACAAATAGGGGTGATAAAGTCACTCTTTCTCCCTTTTAAACAGAAGGGTAAGTCCTCTCTCACCAGTGGCCCTCCACCCATCTCCAAATCTCATTGATGTTTACAAATCTGGTCTGAAGCTCTGCATCTTCTTTTACATAATTGCCACCTCATCTTAGAGAGGAGAGAAAGGCAGCAACATCCTCCCCCTCCAACAACTTCAAACATGTTGCCTGCCCTCATTTTCTTGCAGAAACGGGCTTTTTCCACCGAAACATGTTTTATGTGGCAAACTTTGTTTTTTTCTGACATCTGGCACCAATATCATCTGGCAAGTCTGGAGTTACTGTTCCGTTTTTGAACTCCTGCCATGTTGAGATTACTCAACAGGGCCCAGGTTCCCCCTCACTCCACACTTCCCCCACCCCCCAGTCCTACTCCTTGTAAGTTTGTGGTATTTTGTTGTTTTCTGGTTTCCAGTACTTAATATAGTGTTTTCAAAGGGTTGGCGTGAGGTGTTGGGGGGGGATGTCTACAATTCCCTAACCCCCCCACAACCCAACCCAAAGAAGGAACTGGATAAATGACTTTGGAACTGGAAAGCAGAGATAAGACAGATTCGAAGGGCCTGGGTTACAGCCTGATCCAATCAATAAAGAATTTGAGAGTCAACCGTTTGTGCAAGTCTTTGTGCATTAAATGAAAGGCAAAGGCTTCAAAGACATGCTTATTAAGTGTGCCTTAAAAAGAAATCAATGCCAGATGTGACCAAAGCTGCTGGGCTAGTCTTTCCTCCAGTCCCTGCTTGCTCCTCGGAACTCAATGGCCCCTTTCCCCCTGAAGTTCACCTGCAGTTTCACTCAAAGTCCAGCCAAAAGTCAAAGCTTAAGATCAAAATGAATCCCTGGAGGTGCACACATTTGTGTAATTAGTTTCACCTCATGTCTGTTCAAGATAAAAAAAAAAAAGTAGGGGGGGACCACAACACATTCGAAAATTCCTTTTATAACTATTTGGTGTTGTCTCCACCTACGTGTAAAAGGGGAGACGTCTAAGTCTAGAAACATCTTGCTTAACAATAATTTACATGTTTCTCCTACCTCCAAAAATAAACAAATTTTTAAAAATTCTCTGGAATCTCTTGGGAATTATCCTATGGAATACTATAAAGAATAAACTGCTATAGCTTCTCTGAAAGCCTGGCATATGGCGGCTAATCAAAATGAAGCCCTGGTCTGGACGCCTCCCATGATTTCAGTGCCTCTGTCCATCTTCAGCCAGAAGGGACCTATCCCCAAAGCCAGCCTGCACCCAGAGGATCAGGGGGTCTTATTTTCACCACAGGGCAGGCATGGCTAAAACCCTACTGCCAAGATGCTTGATGAAGCTAGAAGCTGGAAAAGAACCAGCACTTTGCCAAAATAGGATGACTTCTTCAAGGCACGAATTGTTATCCTGCTAATTGTCCAGTTAGTCAAGAAAAAGCTAACACTGAGACTAAAAGCCTTAGAATGTAAACAAACAAGGGGGAAGGAGAAGTCAGAATTCCTATATGAGTTTTGTGTTATTTTGGAAGTCGTGGGGAAAATTTTCATTCACATTTGTGGGGGTCTGTGAGCACCTCCATAACATTAAGAGAAGGCAACCAAAGCCTACTACATGGAAGTCAAAACGATCATGGGCTTGGACTTACAGGAATAGGAAAGGTGGACTTACCCAAAACCCACACCTGCCTATAAGTACACAAGAAGACATTCTTGAAGTGACTCTGGCCTTCCGAGTAAAGGAAAAGTGTTGAAATAGTTCTATAGGTGCATACGGCAAAAAGGTTGGTCTACAGGCATGGTAATTCCATCAATTTCCTGAGTAATGGCCTCAGTCCATTTTTCCTTTGGAGTGGAAAGGGTAACCCATCCTCTTCCCCTCCCCCAAACCTACTACACACTTTCCCTTCTATCAAAGAATACAAGTTCCTTAGAAATGACCCATCACAGGCTCCAAATGGCCTTACAGTAGGACTGAATATTATAGTTTCCTGAGAAGAAAAGGAAACGGCAAAATAAAAAGAGCCCCAGATTTGGAATCGAAAGTCCTGGGTTTGAATTATGACTGCAACTTCTTCCTATTTGAATGTGAGTAAGTCGATTAACTTTTCTAGGCCTCAGTTTCCTCATCTACAAAATGAGGAGACTGGACAAGATAATCCTTAAGACCCTTTTCAGCCTTAAATCTATGCTCCTAGGAACCCTACCCACTTAGGAGAAAGGGTAAATGAGGCTCAAGCAACCCAATTAACCACGAAAATTTATCAATACCCTTCCCTGTTTCTAGTAGGCCATTTCTCCCAGAGGCAAGGAGAAAAGAGGGAGAGGAAGAAAGGAGGGAAACCTAAACACCTCCACAAAATTTTGCAACCCAGTATCCTCAGAAAATATTTTTAAGTTTATCTCCTCGCTCTTTCACCCTCCTCCCCCTACCCCTCGTGGGTAGAGTCAGGCTGAGGAAGATTCCTCATGACTCTGGCTCTTAGTTCTAAGCAAACAAACCCTGAAGAAGAAAGAAGCCACAAGATTCTTACCTATAATTTCCCTTTTTGCTGAGCTGCTCTTTAAAGTGGCCAAGTGTCAGACTCTGCGCCTTCAACATCCTCCTGTACGGAATTTCTTCTCCACAGAAAAAGTAAGTGACGACCAGCTCACTGGCCTGAAGGGAGTGGACACTTGCCAGTTTCTTTGGCTCTCTGTGACTGAAATAAAATGAAATGCAACAGGTTGGGGCAAATAAACAAATGCAGAAGAGAAAAGGGGAAGGGTGGGAAAGCACCCTTGGCAGAGAGAGAGAGAGAGAGAGAGAGAGAGAGAGAGAGACAGAGACAGAGACAGAGAGAGAGAGAGACAGAGACAGAGACAGACAGAGACAGAGAGAGACAGACAGAGACAGAGACAGGCTAGAGCTTTGAGTCTAAGGGGACTCTTGGAAGCATAATGTATCAAAGGTCAAAGTCAGGACTGAACCCATATGTCTCTCTGGGGAAGAGGTTGCTTCCAAAGAGATGATTGCTATTGTTTCTGTGATTCATTCTTTGGTCAAAATCTTATTTAGGACAGGGGTTCTTGACCTTTTTTTGTTGTGGACCCTTCTCTAGCAGGCTGGTGGATGTTTTTAAATGTATAAAATAAATTTAGAAGTAAATCAATTATATTATAATACAATTAAAAAATATTTTTTTAAAAAAATAAGACCCCGGGCAGGTAGGAGGGGAAGTGGATAGAGCACTGGACTTGAAGTCAGGAGGACCTGAGTTCAAATCCGGCCTCAGACCAAACACTTGACACTTACTAGCTGTGTGACCCTGGGCAAGTCACTTAACCCCAACTGCCTAAAAATAAAAAACAAGACCCCAAGTTAAGAACCCCTGCTTTAGGGTTATTCAGTCACCATCTAAGTTTTAATATTATCTTCAAATGCTGCTTATTGATTATTCTTCTTCCATTGCAGTCACTACAGGGTGTGTTTAAAATTTCTGCCATTTTGTATCTGTTTAGTCAATAGCACACGGCCCATGTTTTCTACTGGATCACTTTTTGGAAGTAAGGTTGGGATACACAGGAAAATGTTTCTATTTTTTTTTTATCCTTAAATTGCATTATGACTCCTCCTCTAATCTCTTCTGATGAGAGAGAGAGAGCAAGTTAAAATAAACTGGATGGCCAGAAAAGTTCTCTCCAAGGATGACCAGATATGGCCACAGAATGGAGAAACCACAGTGAGTACAATGAATGCCATGCTGCCATGCCCAATGATACTTCTGAAGAGATATATATGCTCATAGTGTTAGGAGGTCAGAGTGGGAGAGCAAATTTGGAAGACTATATTACTGTGGATTAAGTTTTGTTGAGTGGCCTCAGGAAAAAAAAAAGCTAAGAAAACTACTCTTCTTAAGGTCAATCAATTAAAAATGAAAGCATCTAGTCAGGGGGCCTAGTCAGGACTTTAAATATTACTCATTGCTGAAAAGGCTAAGGAAGAAAACGTTAATTACTTTGATGACTTTAGATCAGTGTTCTTGTTAAAAGAACCATCCTGTAATTAAACTAATCCAATATTCTTTGTCCACTTTGCAAGAAAGTAAACTTAAAAAAACAGGGAAGACTTGGGAAAAGGTTGTGTTCTCTGAGCAAAAGCTTAAAAAGCTTGCCTTTTCCAGGTATGGTGGCTGTACAATCCCTCTTAACCAGCTAACCCTTTTGTGCTAGAAGAGGCAATATACGCACTCTTACAGCTCTCTTGAGGAGCTACCTTATACATTTACATTTTTGGCAATTTTCCAGAGAAGTGTGATTTTCTTCTGCTTCTCAAGTACCTCTTAGCTCCAATCCAAACCCATATGCTTCCCACCCCCATTGGTTTGTATCTTGGAAATATAAGCCAAACAATCAGAAAAGATAAAGCCTGACAGAAATAATTTCTGGCTCAGTTTGGGGATTGATTACCTATGCCTCCCTCCATTTCCCAACTCCTCCCATGAATGTACAGTATAGGCAAAAAAAAAAAAAAAAAAGCATGTGAAAAACTAAACTTCAGCTGTGAACAAACTTCTCAAGAAATCAATGACACAAAAAATAGAGACAGAGAGAGATTTAGAAGAACATTGTTAGCTATGTGCACTTACTCTTCTAGGACTAGGCTGGGGTTACAGAAGGAGGCACCCCCCATGTGGCCAACAGCAGAGTGGTTTTTATCCTTTTGCTGATTTGATGTACAGCACCTAGGAGACACACCCACAGATGCACAATTCATCACCATTTTTGCCACATTTTAGAATCATAAAAGTGTAGTAGGGCAGTTAGGTGGCACAGTGGCTAGAGTCCTACATCTAGAGTCAGGAAGACCTGAGTTCAAATTCAGCTTCAAACACTTACTTACACTAGCTTACTACCTGAGCAAGTCATTTAGTCTTTGCCTCAGTTTCCCCAACTATTAAATGGAGATAATAGCACCTACCTCCTAGGGGTGTTGTAAGGCATCAAAGAAGATAATATTTATAAAATGCTCAGCACAAGCCCTGGAATACAGTAGGTGCTTAATAAATGTTTGTTCCCCTTCCCTTTCCTTCTTACTCTAAACAGACTCCAAATTAGAAATAACACAAGAATTTATAGATGTACTTTTGTTGGAACCAACTTACTTTGATCCTATAGGATCATAGCTCTAAAGGGATTTTTTTCAAGGTCATCTAACCCAACCCCTGAGGTTTTTTGTTTTTATTTTGTTTTTTTGCAGGTGAGGAAACCGAGCCTGGAGAAATTAAAAAACTTACTCAAGGTCACACAGATCATAAATACCAAGATATGAAGCTAAAATTCTTTTGGGAACCACCCTAAGGCCTTGGTGTTACCTAGTGTTAGAGATTTTGGGAGGAAAAAAACCTACCCATACACTTGCACTAAGAGGAATAAGAATGGACCTCCTAGCCAGTTAGTACGTGATAGGCTGATGTTGTAGTGGAATGAGTGAATGCTAGATTGAGAGTCAACAAAGTCCCAAGTTCAAATCCTGTCTCAGACTCTTGATAGCTATAGCAAGTTATTTAACTTTTCTCAGCCTTAGTTTCTGCAACTACAAAATGGAGATGATGAAAACAATAGTACCTATCTCCTAAGGTTATTGTGAAGATCAAATGCATGTAAAATTGCTTCCAAACCTTAAAGTGCCATATAAATACTAGCTTTTTTTTTAATCAAGGAACAGAATGCTCTTATTGGCCAGGTCAGTGTTCATTGGCTCAATCTCACTTAAGCTGTTCTTGGAATGTTAGGGTAGGGAAGATTCCTAGGAATCATCTAAGCCCTATCCCCCATCTTTGGGAAAGTTTCAACTAAACTGTTGTTTACTGAGTGCTTGTAAGAATTAGATTAAACCCTGGTTAGCACTGGAGTTGACAATTAGCCAATGCTTTCCCTGGAGGTTGGGAAAAGGCTAGAAGCCCACAAAGATTCCTGACAGTCAGAAACTAAATTCAATCCTGGCTCAGAGTGGTGGAGAAGAAAGTGAGGATGGGACCTGGAGTCAGGAAGATCTGAGTTCAACTCCTGCCTCAGACATTTATTAGCCAAGTGACCTTGGGCAAGTCACCTAACTTTTCTTAGCCCTAGTTTCCCCATCTGTAAAATAGGGATGATGATAGTATCTCCTCACCTCACAGGGCTGTGAGCTAATATAGGAAATATAAAATATAGGAAAAGCACTCTGAAAACCTTAAAGTACTCTATAAATGCTAGATTATCATGGGACGCCACTTGACTGGAAGGATGAAGAAGTGGAGTTTGGCCTGGATTGGGGTCTGGAAGTCCTGGGTTTGAATTCTACCTTGTGCACTTAATAGCTGTGTGCCTGGCAAATCACTTCACCTCTTATCATCCTCAGTTTCCTCACCTGTAAAATGGGAATAACAGAGACTATCTGACAGGCTTGTTGGGAAGACCAAATAAGATCATGTGTGTGAAGTGTTTTGCAAATTTTAAGAGTGTCATAAAAGTGTGATTACAATTTTTGACTGGGCAAAGGGTCCCATCTGGCAGCAAAGCCAACCTATCAAATCAACTGTCTTTTCCCACTTACCGTTGCTTTTGGGGCTTGGACACTTCAGCCAACCTACGACAAGCTTCCTCCAGCTGAGCGAGGGTGTTAGGGGGACCTAGGGGGGCTATGCCAGAATCTTGTGTGAAGGGATGGGTATGTGGCATGGTGCGGGAATGCCCGATGCTACCCCCCCACAGATGGGGGCGGGTGGCTCGATCACTAACGGCTCCTCGGGCTGACTCCAAAGGATAGGGTTTTTTTGTGTTCTGGGCACTGAGAGGAAAACAGAGAAAAAGCAAAAAGGAATTAGTTTTAAAACACAGCACAATATTACTTCAAGAGAAATTCCTATTCTGGTGGGAGAGGGAAAGGAAGGATAGAAGGAGAAGAGGAAGAGAGAAAGGAAAAGGGGAACTGGAGGGGAGGAAACCTGCCATAGTCTAGTTCAACTTATAACATTAGGGTGGCAGGAGGAAACAATCCTGCGTTTTCAGCTTACTGCATAAATTAGCCAGTCCTGTAATGGCTACCCGGATGGTGCCGGGCTGGGGGCTTACCTGTGAGGTTTGGGCTTGTTCTGTCTCTCACTGTCTAACACCCACTGCCAGACATTCTGTGACCGGTCCCCCTCATTCCCAGGTAGCTGAAGAAGCCCTGTTCCGACGGGGACTCCTTCCTTGGCTGACAAGGCCAAACAAGGCTCTGTCACCTTCCCATTCCGCTTTGATAGGGTATTACCTCGGCTGCTGGAAAAGAACCAAGGAGAAGCAACCCCCCCACCCAGAGAGATCCAGTTAATTTCCAGGATTCTTGGAGTTTGTCAACTGGGAACTAGCACACCTAGGCAGGTAGGGGGTGGGGGAGATTGTCAATCAGATGATACTCATGCATCTGGGCCCACCCTGATGTCTCTCCAGGTCAGGTAACAGAAGGGAGGCTAAAATTTGGAATAGTTTTGCAGAATCTCACCAGGGCTTTGGCCAGGAGGACAGTCCCAAAAGGAGAATCCATGGCGTGCCCGGCACTTACCTGAACTGCTCCACTGGTGCCAGCTCTGGTCCCTTGGAGTGACTCTTGCATTTTGAGCACAAATAATAATCCGTGCCCCCAAGGCAGAAGCATTGCACCTTCTGAGCTGCCTCCACTTCAATCTGCTCCTTGGTTTTAGGGATGGTGTGGTGGTGGATGTAGTGGTGGTATACATGTTTAGTCATCTGCTTTGTAACAAAGCCTTTGCCAAGCGGGCAGAGAGCTGAGGAGATGGCTGGAGGCGGCAGTCGTCCACCGGGTTGGAGTAGAGGATGATAGTGGTGATGGTGGTCAGGGGAATGGGAACGGGGACTGTGCCGCCCCACGCCTGGGGACTGGCAGCCAGGAGTCTTCAGCACCCTTGACAGGTGGTCATCTAAGATAGCTTGGGGGTCTTCTTCATAGCTGCCAGATGGTAACAGGGAAAGTGGGTGCTGTGCAGCTACCTCCCGAGTGCTGACTGGCAACTCTGACCCTTCCTTCTCTTCATCCTGAAAGTTACAATAAGAAGTGAAAAGGAATCCAGTTAGCCAGGTAATGTGTATAGGTGAGTGGCAGGGAGGGAGGTTAGAGATTAAAGAAACCCATTTAAATACCCTTTATAATACATTCAGTCTTGGGGCAGTTAATATAACTCAGGGAGAATGAACCCTCGAGGATCTTCCAAACTTAGAAAAGAAAACTCATTCCCAATGAAAATCTGATTTGGCTACACCCACCTCCCACCCCAATTTCCCATCATCCCTCCTGCCCCGTGGAAGTCAGCGGGGTGGGGACGAGGAGTAGGAGGAATGAGAAAAGAAGAAAGGAGGTGGGTAGCACCTGCATGCACATGCGCGCGCGCGCGCACACACACACACACACACACACACACACACACATACATACACACAAAATTCGTGAGTGCAGAACTAGCATGGGAGAAGCTAACTAAGCCTCATACCTCCTTGATTTGCTGTAGTCTCTCCTCCAGACTGTCCAAACTTTCTTGTTCTTTCTTTAGCTTCTCCAGCCGGGAGATCAACTCAGCTGCAAAAATGGCCGGTTCTATGGGTGTCATCTCCTTAGGCAGGCGGTGGGTTCTCTACAAAATACCAAGAAGGAAGGGACAAGCCATGTTTATCAGGCAGGGCAAACGGTGGCAGCGGCTTCGCCAGAGCTACCCTGGCCCCACTACGCTCGTTGCATCTCCATGTTTGGATGAAAAGACGATCACAACGAGGCGCAGGCTGCTTGGGATTTTTATGAGCCAGTGCTGTGGCCTCATGGAGAGCCATCGTCCCCACCAGCGTTTGCCTTCGGCAGGAGCAGTTGGTCGCACTCTGAGAAGCCCTGCTTGTTCTCTCTGTAGTACAACCAGCCCATCAGTAGCCACTCTGAAGTAGAAAATCTTCAAAGACTGTTGTCAAACATCAAAAAAAAAAAAAAAGCCCACTGAGGTGGGGAGGGGAGAAACCAACTCAAAGAATAAAAAGTAGAGTCTAAACAGAAGGAGTTGGAAATTTAAAAAAATAAGATTGGGAAGGGGGGAAAAAGGAGTCAAACTGCTCCAGATCAGAGAAGAAGTGGTAATTTATTTCCTGACCGCACACTGGGCGGTAGTGTTGAGGTAGTGTTGTCTCAACAGTGTCCTAGATCTCTCTCTTTTTTCCACCCCCCCACCCCCCCTACCATCTCTTTGTACAGAAAATGAAGAAAGCTGCTGCAGGCTGGTAGCAGAACACTGCTGAGTCTGGCTGCCTGAAGCTGATCTGTCAAGGGAAAAGGGAACATCTCCAAATCAAGTACAGAATATAAAAAGGCAGCAAGGATGCCTGCCAAAAGAAGCAAGCATGGAGAACACCCACTACCACCGCGTTCTCTAGCCGCTTCCTATTATCTCTCCTCCCCCTCACTCCTAGCCCCCCACCCTCCTTACCCTCTCCCCCTAATTTCTCCCTCTCTCTTTTGAAGCAGAAAGCCAAGCTGCCAAGGCCAGCGTCCTCCCCACCAGATGAGACAGGCCTCGCTACGGCAACCACTTAGCTGGAGAAATGATGTGAGGGGAGAAAAAGGCCACTCTGTTGGAAATTGTCATTCTTACACAAGCTGGCTCTATTCAGCTCCTGATCAAAGCACTGCCTTATGGAGAAAGTCGATTTGCACACCCCAGGACAAAATAATCTAATTTACAAGCTTGGGCTATAGAACTTTTCTTTATATAAACACACACACATACACACACACACACACAGAGCAAAGCTAGAATATCATCTGGAGTTGTTTTTATTTTTTGCTTTTTTTTGTTTTGTTTTCAGGGTTGGAGTTTTTGGGGGTTTTTCTGGCAGGGGGAGATGAAGAGAAGATGCTGGTGTAGACAGCTAGGCTAAAAAAAAAAGTCTTGGTATGTTCATTTTAAGACAAGATAAGTTTGTACCCAACTTTGTAAACAGCTTTCACAGTACACCAACCTCACATAAGGACTCTGCGGAATTAGCAATTCACTGGGTTAATTTTCTAAAAGCAACATAACTGGAGCTAACTGGAATCTCTGAAGCTAGTAGGAAGAATCTGGAAACAGACATTCGCTATAAATTGAGAACTTTCTTTCCTCTCTGATCAAATGCCTTCCTTGCCAACCCTAAAGTCTCAGGGTAACAAAATGCAAAATTGTAAGAGGGAAGACTAGATAAGCCTTGGAAATGAAGACAATCCACAAGTTTCATCCAGCCATGACCTTCTCCCCTCCTCTCCAAAAAAGCAAGTAGCTTTGAGGAAGACATGCACCTGGGGATGCCAGGGGGACCTCACCAAGCACATTCAAAGTCAGGTTTCCCCAAACACTACATCTACTCTGCAAGAAGCAAAAAGGTCCCTAACCTCATCCCACAAATGGGCTAGCTCATGCCCCCCTGGAGAAGGGATGAGAAGTTTATCAAGGGAATATGGAGAATATTTTATAACTCTATTATCCTATTGAAATCAATCTCTGTTTTATTCCTTATGTGCTTATGCATGAAGAAGTCCAGAATTTATTTCCTTTCATACTGGACAAAGGATACAGAAAAAATTTACTGAAAGCTAAGTGTGTGGGGGGTGGAGTGCAGGGACTGAAAGGTTGGGAACCTCTACACTAAAGAGTACTGATCCAGCCTCACTCTTTAACCAATCCCCTCTCCAATGTTTCTGTTTGCAGAAAGGCAAACTGCTTCTGGTTTGCATAAAAGAGTGAGACACTTTCATGTAAAAAGTTATTCTTGAGGTTCTGGTAGGACTATAGTACTTAGGTAACATCCACTGTAAACTCTTGGAACTGTTTCATTTTTGTCTTTTTAATCTCCAGAGCTTAGCACAGTGCCTGGCACATTGTAGACACTTAATTCTTCATTGGTTGATTGAGCATTTCGCAGGCCTGCAGCTTTGGTCATCATTTACTACCACTTAAAAAAAACCTACCCTTCCACATGCACACCCCCCTGCCCCCCAACCAAACACACAAGGGGCCTAGGCTGTAACCAATTTACCTCCTCATATCCTCAGCCTGGGTAGATCTCAGAGCAGAATGCCTTTCCTCCCACTCCTTTCACACAATGCTCAGCCAACACATGGCTGATATGGCAGTTTCTTTCTCCTCCAATCTAGTACTCACCGGGAAATGAGGTAGAGAAACTTGGCCATTGGCCTTTACACTGCGATGCATTTCTCTCTGTAGCTGTTTCTTGCTTCCCATTCTGTAAGGAGGGATTCCATCTCTGGAAAGTCAGGCAAATACAAATGTTCAGAGTTAGATTGGGGCAATTCAACAAATCAGCATCCAAAAGGCCAAAATCACTCGTCTCCACCACACCAAGATGCTTCTAATTGATGGAGCCATAGTCCACAATAAAATTAAGAGCAATCATCTTTGAAGAACCCCAAAATGAATTCACCAGAGATACTAAATCCTAAAACAGGGAGATTTCCTGAGGTCTACTCATTCATCTGCCTCATTGCTTTAGGTCCAGATTACATTCAACTGTCCCAGACAGATGATTAATTTTTCCTAACATTTAAAAAAGTCCCTAGGATTGATTCCATGATTCCATAGTGAACAATCACCACCAATTCTTTCCTGTAGCACTGTGAGATAAATTCTCTTAAAGAACATTTGAAAAGAGATACCATGGTACTAGCAGACTTATTTTGAACTTAATGAACACATCACGAACTTAATCATCAAAACTCCTTGTCACTTCTGAATTCCTCCCTCTTGTAAATCACTTGAATAATTTCCCTTCATTTTGTTTGTTTTATTAAATTTGTTGGTCAGTTGTGTCTCTTTGTGACCCCATTTAGGGTTTTCTTGACAAAGATACCGGAGTGGTTTGCCATTTCCTTCTTCAGCTCATTTTACAGGTGAGGAAACTGAGGCAAAAAGGATTGTGATTTGCCCAGGATCACACAGCTAGCGCCTAAAACTGGATTTAAACTCATGAGGAGGAGTTTTCCTGACTCCAGGACCTGTACCCTATCTACTGTGCCACCTAGCTGCCTTAAAAAAAAAATAATAGTCAGCACTCATAGCACAATAAGGTTTTTAAGTGTTTTACATCATTTGATCCTCACAACAACCCTGTGAGGTAGCGGCTATTATTTCCATTTCATAAATTAGAAAACTGAGAGTTATGGTAGAGCCCAGGGTCTCACAGTTAGTGTCTGAAACAGAATTCAAACTCATGTCTTCCTAATACTCTACCCAATGCAGCACTGAATACAACGCAGAATCAGGAGACCTGCACAAGTACTGTAGTATAGTAGAAAGAATATGAAATTTAAAGTCAAAGAACTTGGGTTCAAATTCTGACGCTGCTATTTACTACTTCTGTGACTTCCTGCAAGTCACTTAACCTCTCTTTGCATCTCAATTTCTTCATCTACAAATCAGGAGGGTAAAACTAGATGTTAGCTTAAGCCCCTTCCAACATTCTGTGGTTACGTGGCTGGGGCACCTGTGGCCTCAAGGCCACATGTGGCCTTCTAGGTCCTTTCTTTTGACTGAGTCCAAGTTTTATAGAACAAATCCTTTCATGAAGGGGATCTGTTCCGTGAAGTATGGATTCAGCCAAAGGTCTGAACTTGAGGACCTAGAGAGGCACGTATGCCCTCAAGGCTGACGGTTCCCCACCCCTGTGTAGGAGCATCCTGGAGTAGTGAGGTGGCACAGTGGATAAAGTTCAGGGCCTGGAGTCAGGAAGACCCGAGTTCAGATCTGGCCTCAGACTTACTAGCTGTGTGACCCTGGGCAAGTACTTAAACCCTGTTTGCCTCAGTTTCCTCATCTGTCAAATGAGCTGGAGAAGGAAATGGCAAGCCACTCCAGTATCTCTGCCAAGAAAACCCCAAGGGGCAGCTAGGTGGTGCAGTGGATAGAGCACCGGCCCTGCTGTCACAAGACCTGAGTTCAAATCCAGGCTCAGACCAAACACTTGACATTTACTAGCTGTGTGACCCTGGGCAAGTCACTTAACCCCAATTGCCTTAAAAAAAAAACAAACAAACCAAGAAAACCCAAAAAAGGGGTCACAAAGATACAACTGAAAAACAACTGAGCAACAAAAAGCTTCCTGGAGAATGAGAATGGGTAAATATTGCTCATGAAATCCCGTCCCAGTGATACCTGTGGCCACCACAACATCCCATCCTGCAAGTTGGGAGTTGTTGGGAGAAAGAGGAAGACAGGTAGGTAAAACCTAGAATGAAAAGTAATGAAGCTGGCCCAAAACAATTTGATAAATGGATTCCATCTCTGGTCTTTAGTTTCAAAGATCCCTTTCCGAGAGCATGTATTTTCTACCTGGAAGACCCCATGCTAGCTATCAATCTAATGACTGGTTGAGTACAGCTCTTTGTAAATGTAACACTACTATCTTGAAGTTTCCAAAGGGTACATAATAGCCACTCTGTTTACCTCATAATCTCCCTTTTCCCCCTCTTCAATGGAGATCATAAGATCACAGGATCACAAGAGCAGCTAGGTTGCACGGTGGATGGAATATTAGATTTGAACTGAGGATGACCTGAATTCTAATCCTACTTCAGATACTAAACCCTAGTTCTAACCCTATACCAGACACATACAAACTAGCTATACAACCCTAGGCAGGTCACTTAATCTCTCTCAGTCTCAGTTTCCTCATCTGTAAATGGAGATAACAATAGTACCCAACTCACAGCATCCTTATGAGGTTCAAATGAGATTATGTATGGCACTTTGCAAACCTTAAGGTGCCGTATAAATGCTACCTATGATTACCAACCCCTTCATTTGACAGATGAGTAAACTTATGTCCAGAGAAGTGACAGAGCCAGGATGTCCTGTGACCCCAGATCTGACCCTCTTTCCCCTGAACCACATGGAATAGAGAAGGTGGTTTTGTTACTCTGGTTTCTGATGTTATTTTCTTCTCTCTAGGCCACTTTAAGGCAAGAAAAAAAAAGGAATGTCGATGAAAGGGGCAGGATGGAGGAGAAGAAATCAGGTCACTGCCAGATTTATGAGAATCAGGAATGAGTGATTTTTAAAATCCCTGCATCATCGCATTTGTTGCAGTTTTGATGCTTAACCTCAGGTAACTCCTGCTGGACAGTGAGGGAGAAAATAGAGGTTGTAACATGGTGAATTCAATAAATAGGTTTTAGAAGAGTCTCCAAGGAGATGTGACTATAAATTCCCAGGCGAATCTTCTTACAAAACAGTCCCACATTCCCGTCAGCTTCTTGTCCAGTTCATAAATGTCTGATCTGTCTTCTTGGCCAGTTAAGATTGCGGGCTGAAAAACTACCAAGTTTTAGGCACTAAATAGTAGAGTTAATTATAAACATTTTAGCTAACTAGCCTCGTGCCCGGTCAATCTGTTTCTATGGAACATTGGTTTTGAAGTGTGTGGTTGGTCAGATGCCATTTAAGTCGAGCCAATTAGCTTAGCCTTTTGACTCAGCTGTGCCTGACCTAACCTGAATGTGGTTTGACTGTGGCTTTGAAATATCAGACTCCTGCGCACACGTCTTCATTTGGCAACAATTCTGAAGCAAGTTTGTGATCTTGCCAACATCAAAAGCCTGGTTTGTAAGATAAGGTAATATTTGAAGTTTGCTCAGTTTCATTCCCTTGTGTCCAAAGTCAATCCATAAATAAGATATAAGCAAATAATACTAATAAAAAGATACCTCCCCCCCTTCCAGGAATGGAAATCATCTTTTCCCTTATATGACACCTAGATCTCACGCCCTCAAAGAAGTGAGCTGATGCAGAATATAAAATCCAAAGAGAGAGGGAGAGAAGGTTAAATGCAGTATACTTTGGTTTCTTGGCTTTTGACAAATTTTAAGTGTCCATGCCATACTTGGAAAGAAAAGGGTCTGCTGCCTCTGATATTGTCAGACTTTATACTTTATCATAGCTAAACTCAGACCCCCTGGAATGACACTGCAATCTTTCTGCCCCAAAGCCCTAGGACTGGAGTTTAGGACCGCTGCTGGGATTCTAGACAGTGAACTTTTTTTTTTCCCCCAATTTAAATTTGTATTGATATCTTTTTTTTTTCTATCATCTTCATTTCCAAATATCTCCCCCCCAGGGAGCCTTAATCCTTATAAACAAAGAACAAAAGAGAACAAAAAAAAATTCAGTCAAACTAACACATATCAACCAAGTGTAACATTATATACAGGGTTCCACACCCATAGTCCCCCCTCTCCTCTACAAGGAGAGGAGGGGGAGCTACATTCTCCTATTTCTTCTCTGGGGCCAAGCTTGGTCATTCTAATTTCACAGCATTCAGTTTTGATTTTTTTTTTGTTGTTCTTCTTTCCATTTACATTGTTGTAGTTGTTATATTTTCCTAGTTCTACTTACTGGCAGTGAACCTTTTAAAAAGCCATTTCTTCAGAAGCTGGAACTCTCCTAGTAAGAGGCTCATAAAATAGCATGCTCACTGATCTACACAGTATGGAGACCCACATTCCCAACCACTTTCAATATGGAAGCTTATTCCCCATTAAAACATTCTTCCAATGGGCCTTGGGGGAGAAGGAAAAGATTTTCTTTTTAAATTCTGGCTCTAAATTCCAGCTCCTCTCGCTTTGCTGCTCCTTAGAATCTACAAATATAGCCTCATCTCAACTTCTACTTGGGACTCTTGCAAATGTCAACACAAAATCAGTTCTACCAAGAATGGAGAAGGCAGCTTTTCCTAGGTGTCTAATGAACTCAAACCTTGAGTAGTAAAGCCCACATATGATGCCCACCCCATCCCCCTTGCCCTATCCTAATTCCCGCCCCCCCCCCCAAGCTTGAGGCTCCCAGCAGTCCAATCAGCCCAGCTTCCCCAAACTCCTCACAGTCTGCACTATCTATTGTTACAGCAGGAAAAAACAGCCAGAGCTCTTTTCATGACTGCTTTACCAGGAGCTCCCATTCACTTGTTCAAGTAAATTTCAAAGAGGCCTACTACCCTCTTATCCCCTTTAAGCTCCCCTAGACCAACAATGGACTGAAAGCAATTCAGTGCAGCTTTTCATCCACCACACATTTTATTTCTCACTTGGTGCTCTTATCTGTATAAGGCCTACAATTCGAATGGCTATGAAGACAGGGTATAATCCCAGCCCTGGGAATCCCCAGTGACCCACCCTACACACTAGTGCCAAAATGACTAGCCCCCTGAATGCTCTGCAGCCAAGAGAACACACACATCCAGAACCTGTCAGAAATAAAAGCTTCCCTGGACCTGCTTTCTTATTTAATCAGGACAAACTCTTGCCCAATGGTTCCAAAGTCTGACCACCTCACAAGAACTTTCTAATGGGTTCACTAGTTTGTGAACTACTAGTCAAAAGTAATCTATTCATATTGCTACTGGCCCTCTTTCAAAAGTTTTTTTTTTAAGTTTTTGATCCTTTCCTTAGTTTTTAATGGTTTTCCTACATTTAGGCAAGGCTCAACTGCCCATGCTGGTGGGTTTTTCCTCATACTTAGGTCCATGCCATTGCTTCAGACTAAGAGATGCCACTATACCAACATGGCACACTCTGAATCATACTTTAGCTCTAGTCACAAAGCACAATGGATGCTCAAGGATGATTTCATCTACTTCCTCACAAGCGGCTTCCATGTGCAGAGTATCGGTTCTACAAAGGACTTAGAGAGGTACAGCTGGAAAGGGGCAAGTTACATTTTTTCCCCTGGGAGGGCCCTAAGATCAAACAGCATAAGCACAACCACCTCCAAATAAAGCCAAGCAAGCATTTCCTCTGGGAAAGAGCGAGGGGAGATGTAAGAGGAAAACACACTATGTCCACTTTTTTCCCCCTAAATAGCTATTAATAAGCTGAGGAGACCTAACCACTAAATAACCAGCAGGGGTCCTAAAATAAAAGATGCTTTGAAAAAGTTTTTTTTTTTTCCAATTGTATATTTTAAAATCTGGATGAAAGCTCAAAGCTACTTCAACACCACCCCCAATCATTTTCCAAAGGAAAATGGAAATTTATCTTACTTATTTCAATTCACAGAGGCAGAAGTGGAAAGAACGCTGGATTTGGGGTCAGAAGACCCAGATTCATATTTGATTTTGCTACTAACCAGCTATATAACTTAAGTCAAGTCCCTTTCTCCTCTCTGAGACTGATTTCTCATCTGTAAAATGAGAAGGGTTAGCTAGATAATCTCTAAGGTTCCCTTCAGCTCTAACATTTTGTGATCATGATTCAACAAATTTAATTCAACATACATACCTGACAGAGTCAGGTCAGTGAACAAGCATTGACTAAGCATGTTGTGAGATGTTAAAGGAGATAAAGATATTACAAATGCCCTGCCCTAATAACACTATCACCTAGAAGGGTTATATCATATCAGCCAAATATACTTATTTATAATTTTTTCTAAAAACCTATCTATTAAAATTATAAAACAAGGTGCATGAGATATCCAAAGGAGAAGGCCCTTACTTAAAGAAATGGTGGCATTTGGTCATTAAAGGGTAGGTAGGAACTCAAAAGAAAAGGTGAGGGATGACATTCCAAGCATGCAGAACATTATGAGCAAATGTGCCAAAGTAGGCAAGGGTAAGGTATTTTCAGACTGAGAGTTAAGTACCCCAGTTGAGCAGGAGTATTTAAGTGGGAAATAATATGAGAAAAGGCAAGAAAGGTAGGAAAGGTACCAGATAGAGAAGACCTTGAAGGCCCTGCAAAAGAGTCCAACTTTTACACAAAAGGCAATATGGAACCAAGGAAGACCAAAGAGGAGCGATAGTTCCTGTCCCATGTATTGGATTAGTGTGACAGGAGTATGAAGAATCCATCGGTTAGACTGGAGGCAGAAAGAGACGCCTATTTTCAATAGCTCAAGTGAATGGTAATAAGGGTAACTAGTATAGCATCAGAGCACAGAAGAAAGAGGGGATGGACAGAAGGGATATTTTTAAAGCAGAATCAGCAGGATTTGCTAAGAACCTAGACATGAGAAGAGAAGGGAAGAGAAGGTTGGAAAAGGATAGTCAAAGATCATGCAAATATAGTCAGTATCAGTGACTGAGGGATGGGTGGTACAACTAACAGAGAAACATATCTGAAGGAAAAGATAAATTTAATTTTGGACCGGTTTGAGATACCACTGGGATGGCCAAGAGATCTTGTAGGTATTCTCCAAAAGGAGATAGGTTTGGTCATGGCTACAGATAAAGGCTATTGAAGGCTTGAAAAGAAATGAAATGGCAAAGAGAAACACAAAGAAAGAAAAGAGTTGAGAACAAAACCTTCAAGAAGAGACACAGGAGAATATGATGTCTCTGAGGTCAAGGAAGAAGAAATCGAAAAGAAAGGCATGTTCTGTACAAAATAATTCAGAAGGTTAAGTAAGGTGAGGACTTAAAAAAGACCACTGGATTTGGTGATTAGAAGGTCACTAGTGACCTCAGAGAAGGGTGGTAGGGCTGTATATCACAGAATAAGAGTTAAAGAATGAGGGATGAAAAAGCCACAGAATTATGTAGAAACTTTTTCTTTATTAATAAAGAGAAGAGGAAGATGGAGCAATAGATGGATGGTATAGAAGAGTCAAGTAAAAGCTTTTTTCCCCCCTAATCAGTAAACCTAAGTATGTTTGCAATCAAAAAGATTAAAGATACATGGGAGGCATATGGAGGGAGGCAATGATTGTTGAAGCAAAGACCTGGAAGAAATCTTTGTGACCATAAGGAAGGAGAAGAGAGTAGGTAATAATGGCAAGTGGTAAGGAATGGAAAAGAAGAAATTAAGTAGTTTCCATCCCATGGCCCCAATCTAAATAATCTGCTGTAAAGATGTGAGTGGGCAGTAGCATAAGGTTGGGAGCTCCAGAGAGAACAAGGTTTGAAATTCTGGGGAAATTAGGTAGCGAGTCAGTAACAACAGAGAAGGATTTGTGAATAGCAACAAGGGCCCAACTGAGATGAAAGCACCATAAGATTGTATTATGTCTCTATTTCTGGGTGCTAATTAATTTCTCCTAGTACTATCCAAAAGCAGAGCACTTGCAAGGTGGAAGTTACCCAACTTTGAGGATTTGCATGTTTGGAATGGTAGATGAACAGGAGGGTTAGTGATTCAGTTACAATGGCAAGGCTTATGGGGTCAAAGTTTAGTATTGGGGGAAAGGAAAACTAGAGGGAAAGAGATGGACCGGCAAGAAAAGGAAGAAAAATCACAATTAATCAGGAAGGCCTCTAAGTAGTCTAAATATATACAGAATCCATGGACTAAAGTTCATTATTTTCACTCACAAGATAACCATCAATGACTACTTACTCTTACTTTATAAAAAATTTTTACATGCTTAACAAGTTTCTAAACTCATAGCAGATTAGAAGCAGCGAATTGCAGAGGGGAAGGGGAGTAAGCAAGGATGATACTGACAGGAATACTTACTTAATGTCTGCAAGCTCAATGAGCCAAGAGGAAGAT
Organism: Vombatus ursinus; assembly: GCF_900497805.2. Classification (NCBI taxonomy): domain Eukaryota; kingdom Metazoa; phylum Chordata; class Mammalia; order Diprotodontia; family Vombatidae; genus Vombatus; species Vombatus ursinus. Next base: position 25,166,606 of record NW_020954579.1, read on the forward strand.
ATGCCAGCCAAAAAAATCTAATTCTGCTTCATCAAGAAAGATAATAGCATCAAAATGAAGGAATTCAAAAGAGAAAAAAGGACCCATATGTACCAAAAAATATCTAAAGCAGCTCTTTATTTGGGAGTCAAAGAACTTGAAATTAAGTGGTGGTGTCACATCATTTGGAGAATGATTGAACATATTATGGTATATGCCTATAATAGAATAATATTGTGATATAAGAAATGATGAAAGGGATGGCTTCCAAAAAACCTGGGAAAATTTGTACAAACTGGCGTAGAATTCAATAAGCAGAAATCAGGAGAACAATTTATACAATAACAACAATATTGTAAAGACAACTTTGAAAGGCATAAACTCTGAACACTGCAAGGAGCAACCATGATTCCAAGAGGACTGATGATGAATGATCTGTGCTATCCACATCTTGTCAGAGACAGGATTCAAGATAAAGAATGAAACTACTACTAATATGCAAATATTATCTCATTTGATCCTCACAGCATCCTTGTGAAGTAGGTGCTATAATTATCCCCATCTCCCAATTGAGGAAACTGAGGCAGAGTCAGTGACTTACCCAAGGCCACAGAGCTAGGAAGTATATCTGAGGTCAAACTTGAACTCAGGTCTTTCTAACTCCAGACCACTAACCACTGCACCACCTAGGTACTAAGAATTTTTGGACATGGACAATGAAAGAATTTTTTGTTGTGCTTGACTGTACATCATAGTTGTTACAAAGGTTCTCTTTTTTCTTTCAAATTGGGGTTGGGGTGGGAAAATAAAATCTTGTTAATTTAAAAATAATTTTTAAATGAGGGATATAATCCCACCATAAAGTGATAACAAACAACATTTGAATTATTGGGCATAATTCTAGATGCCACCCACTTGAGGAACTATATTGACAAATTACTTATATGTCCAAAAAAATTTAACATCAGCTCACTTTGCGGTAGCAAAAAATTAGAAATTAAAGGAATGTCCACTTATTGGGGAATGGCTAAATAATTTATGGTACATTATTTCATGAAATATTATTGGGCCAAAAGAAATGACAAAATGAATGGCTTTAAAACAAAAGCGGGAAGATCTCTATGAACAGATGAAGAGTGTAGCTAATAGAACTAGAACAATTTATACAATGAAAACAAAATTATAGGGAAAAACGACTTTGGAAGACTTTAGAACTTTTACCAACGCAATGGTAAACCACAAGTCCAGAAGATTTTAGATAAAACATGCCACACACCTCCTACCAGAGATAGGATAGACTTTAAAATGCAGAATGAGACATTCATTTTTGGACACGGACAATATGAAAATTTGTTTTGCATGACTGTGTATTTATTGTGAAGGTTTTATTTTTTCAATTGTTCAATGAGGGGTGGGAGACTGTGGGAAGGTAAGATAATAAATGCTTGTAAAAAGTTATTAACAAGGCACTGATAAACTGGATTGTCCAGAAGACGGCAAACAACATGGTTAAGGGCCTCATGACCATACCCTCTGTTGAAGGAACTAGGAATTTTTTTTTTAATTTTTATTTAAAGTTTTGAGTTACAAATTCTAACCCATCCTCCTTCTCTCCCCTCCCCCCTCCCTGAGACAGTAAGCAATCAGATATAGGTTATACATGTGCAATTATGTGAAACATTTCCATATTAGTCATTTTGCACAAGAAGACTCAAATAAAAAGAAAGAAATAGCATGCTTCAATCTGTACTCAATCGATACCAATTCTTACTCTAGAGGCAGAAAGTATGTTTCATCATTAGTCCTTTGGAACTGTCTTGATTCATTGTACTGCTGAGAATACCCAAGTCATTCACAGTTCTTCATCTTACAATATTGGTGTTATTATATTCAACGTTCCCAATTGTTCACTTCAACTATGCATCAGTTCACGTAAGTCTTTTCAGGTTTTTCTGAAATCATCAGGCTTGTCATTTCTCACAGCACAATAATATTCCACTACAATCATATAGCACAGCTAGTTTAGTTAGCCCCTTATTGATGGGTGTCCCTTTAGTTTCCAATTCTTAGCCACCACACAAAGAGCAGCTATAAATATTTTTTGAACAAATAGGTCCTTCTCCTTTTTTGGATGCTGGATCAAAGAGTATGCACAGTTTTATAGTCCTTTGGGCATAGAGGAACTAGGAATTTATAAAGTGAGGTAGACTAGCTATCCTCTGCAGTCTTTTCTAGCTCTAAATCTATTATACTATGTTTAGGCCTAGAAAAGACTGGGGAGGGGGGCAGGAGTGGAATAAAGACACATAATCTTTTAAGATCTATCTTGGGAAAGCAGGATTAGGCTTTCTGCAAGGCCCCCACTACGAGTAATGGGTACAAGTTGAAGAAAGGTTGATTTGTGCTTGATGTGAGAAAAAAAGAAACTTCCTAATAAAGTAGTAAGGACTGACTTGGAAGGTAATGGAATTCCCCTCTCTCTTGAAGTCTTCAATTGAGAGGAAATTCCTGAATCAAAAGACTTCTAAGATTAAGATTTGGTGATTCTGTGAAAATAGGAAGAAGTGACTACTGAAAGTAAGTGAAGAGGAGGCAGGAAAATTCTAAGAAGCTGAGCCAAAACTCAAAGCATAACCGTTTGAGTCACTGATCATATGGATTAACAGCTCTATACCTCTCATTTGGCCTAACTCAGTTATAGTACAATGCAATAAATGATGTTCCTAATGACCATTATGAGCCATCAAGAAAATGTTAAATTATGTTTAAGAAGGCAGGAAGTATGTAATACTTCACAAACATCTCACTAATGTCAATGGATAAGCTTCAGTCACTTGGAAAACTCACATATCTAACACATATCTAACTCACATATCTCCTCCCCACATTGTGTTGAGTAAGTTATTAATTTCAGCCCCAAATTGCATAACCAGTTTGATTATCCACCTTTCTTCATCATAATCTGCCCAGAATGACTCTTGGCTGCTAAGAGAAATCCCATATGCCCTCAAAAGGTCAAAGATTTGTCATCAAACATTTTCAAAGTAATGACACCCCCCTCCCCTGGCCATGCTCTGAAGACAAGTTGAAATCAGCTATGTTTGATGATAGTTATTACTTTACAGTCTTCCTCTACTAACACTGTCATAACGCTCCTTTCCCCCATTACATCACAACTTTTACTTTCCCCAAAGATCTCTGGCGCCTTTATCAATAGCCAAGAGAAGACACAAAGTCAATGAGTCAGTGATAGAGCTATTATCGAATTAGAAGGGAACCTTGGACATCAACATGGTCCAAATACCTTATTACAGAAAAGTTAAATTCAGGCTCAGAAGTAATATGACTCACTTCATATTATGTAGTCAGCTAGTGGGTGAAATGAATTCTGAGGTATGACTGAAGAAATGAATGTGGTTCATCAGATAAGTTAGAGTTGTGGAATGTGCAAATTTATCCCTATGGAGCAGTCATTGCTCAAAACATTTTTCAAAATTGCCTCTGGAGACTGAGATGTGCAAGAAAAATCTCACTGGCTGATGGCTATGCATCACTTGGGATCCAAAATGGTATTAACCAGCTCTATTACCCATCTTGGACAACTAGGTGTCAAAGTGGCTGGAGTATCAGGCCTGGGACCACAGGAAGACTCATCTTCCTGAGTTCAAATCTGGCCTCAGACACTTACTAGCTGTGTGAGCCTAAGCAAGTCACTTAACCCTATTTGCCTCAGTTTCTTCCTCTGTAAAATGAACTGGATATGGAAATGGCAAACCATTTCAGTATCTTTGCCAAGAAAACTCCAAATCATGAAGAGTCAGATATGTCTAAAAAACACAACAATAACAACAATTTACCCATTTTATTACCCAGAACTGGCTCAGAAATATTTTTAGCTGTTTCCGAAAATGAAACTGACCCTCAAAGGAACATTTGTCACCACTGAGGATGTTTGAAAGAATGGGCCACCAGCTGGATGTTTGAGTACAGATATTTCTTCTAAAAAGTCTATTTTACAGAAATACCTTGTAGCACCCCAGGGTGAACAAACACCCAGTCCTAAGCTCTTTTCACCATACTGAATAAGAGAGGACCTAAACCTGAATCCTACTAATGCCATTTGCTTTCCTGCTATTCAGAATTAAAAGAATAAGGTTGGAGCCCTAGCTTTCAAGACAGTTCATGCAAAGCCTGGGGAGAATGACATGATCAGCACCTATCCCTTCCAGGCAGAGGATTCCATAATCCAACTTTAGTTTCTCAATACTGGGGCACTAACTACCCTGGTTCACTGCCATCTCCTCTCAAAGTACTGAATGCAGAAGTACTCTTTCACTCCATAACAAAACAGTAAACCACCCCAAGATGGGAACTTCAAAACAAAAATTAGACTAGTTGTGTGTCTTCAGCAAGCCCCATGTCCTCAACCCCACCCCCAGCAAGAGGGCAATGACATACTTACACACTACTATCTGTCATAGACATGGAGTCATCGGTCAGCGCATCACTTGAGATTTCACTGTCGTTGGCGCTAGCTGTCGGAGCAAAGACATGGCCCGAGCTTACGTGATATGGATTAATTGGATCATTCCTCTTGAAGGATCTAAAAAGAAAAAGTCCAACAGTCCAGTCAGAAACCTAACCTAGAAACTACAGATAAGTCGGTGACCTAGGGGAGTAGGGCAGTTATCTACCCAGTTCCAACCCACTATAACCACTCCAACCCACAGGCAAGAGGGCCTGCATTCTCATGCCCATCGTGTCAAAAATAAGACACTACAAAAGTCTCTGACACGCCCCACCTGTAGCAGCTGAACTGCTCCCAGACTGTTTGGGACAACAGGCTAGCTCCCTTCACCCTTCTCTGCCCCACTTCCTACTGGCATGTAGAGTTGACCTAGGTAAGGCTGATCAAGGAGTAGTTTCCCAAGAATGTTAGAAAGAAAATTTTAAATTAATATTTAAAGAGAAAAATAGAATTTTTGCCCTCGTAGTGAAGGGAGATGAATGCCCTGAGAGGGAGACTGAGGGAAGATTAACCATCACCGAATCATCCTTATGCATTTGGCAGAAACTGACTTCTGCCAGGACTACCATGGTAGGGGTTCAGTGCTGGGGTGGGGGTCTGTGCCCCAAACAGTTCAAACAGTCCAAATTACAGGCTCTATCCTGCCCCCTGCCTGGGGAGTAAAGTCTAGCAAACCAGAGAATCTGGTTTCAACAGTGAGAATTGGTATGAATTAGCTAGGAAGGCAATCCCTGAAAAATTATAATAGTGTGTCTTGAACTCTATTCCGCTCTCTTTATTTTACACACACACACACACACACACACACACACACACACATGCACACACACTAACCACCATCCTTCTGCCAAGAATGGTTAGGGCCAGCTGGATTAAAGTGAGCAGCACAGCTGTTTAAATGGAAAGAAGTCCTTGGCCCTTCTTGCATCTCTAGGCCTTTTGTTTCACTAGCCATTGGCTGCCTCCCCACTTTCAACCTCTTGAGCTCGGTCTTTACAAAGTTCCCTCACATAACAAGTGTGTGCTCCTCCCCTGCTGGGCTGCATTCCTCTGGAGTGACCAGTAAGGGGCTTAAGGAGGTAGAGATGGACCTCTTTCAGCAGGACAGTGCTAATACTGACAGCATGACTAAAGTTAGCTCCCCCATGAAAGCCTGACCTTTGGGGGGGAGGGTGTGAGGGAGAGGAGAGAGACTGCTTACAAAGAATAGAGGAGATACTTAAGCTCAGCTAGACCTATCAATGCTTTCCTAAAAGAACAAAGGATATAAATATAGACAGAAATGAAAAAGTGAAAGACTAATAACAGGTCCAAGAAAGATCTCAAATCAGTCTGCAAGCATCCTAAAGAGAACATGGTCCTTGGATGAAAACCAGTATTATTGCTCAGTAAAGAACATACCAGCTCAGACAGCAATAACTATAGTCTATATCAGAGGTTCTTAACCTGGAATCTGTGAATTTTTTTAAAAAACATTTTCATAACAAATTCATTATAGTCAGTTTCCTTTGTAATTCTATGTATTTTATTTTATGCATTTAAAAAAGCTCATTCCAAGGAATTCAGTCTTCAACAGACTGCCAAAAGGGTCCATAACAGAAAAAGATTAAGAATCCCTGGTAGTTTCTGGCTAGAAAACAGGGCAACTGAGAGATATAATTAAGTCAATCGAATATAATTTGGATATCTTTGTGCATGGTGCTACTATGCAGGGTGATGCTATGGGGCACTCAAAAATGATAAGGACATGAGATTAGAGGGATCCTTGCCTTTAAGGATCTTCCGATATGGTTGGAGAGTTGAGAAGTCCTCATATGCCAACTCTAAATCTATTATCTGAGTCCAATCTCATTTGACGGATTTATAAACTTATGGGTTTAAGTGACTTGCCCAAGGTCACAAGGCTAACAAGAGAACAGAAGCTAGATCTGAGGTTGGTTCCCAATTTCCAGGAGACCCCAATTTTAGCTTTCCATGCTCTTCTCATGTATCAGTGGACTAAGAAATTAAAAGTGAGATCTCACAATCCTTAAGTGAGTGCACAATTGTCTGAAGGGGAACAGACAATATAACACAAACAGAAGTATTGTGTAAACATACCAGAATTATAAAAGCCAGCCTCTCTCCCCTTCACATGAAAAAAATTATACCCCACATTTCTGGGCTCCACTAACAACTATTTGTAGTAATATAATACTTGAAGGTCCGCAAAGCACTTTCCTCATAGAAATCTAGTGGGGTGAATGTTATGAGACTTATTCTCATTTTACAGATGAGGGACATGACTTATCCAAGGTCAAACAACTGGTAAGCATTAGAGTTGTAGTTTGTACCTGTGTCTCCCCTGACTCCAGGTCCTGGATTCTTTTCCACTACACCACTGCCTCACTAATATAAAAGGACACAGAGAACGGGGTAGGGAATTAGTACAAAACATTGGAAATTATTACAAGCTTGGATAATGAGATCCAGTTGGCAATGCTGAAGAAATTGTAATGATTCAGCCTGGAAAAAAATGGTAGAAGGATGATTTGGACAAATCTTTAAGTATGTTAGGATCCCGAAAAGAGGACTGAAGATAGTAATGAACTATCATTCATTAATATTTTCAGAGAAGACAGAACAAGAGAGAAGTGTAAATGGATAGGGATAGGGAAAAGAGCAACAAAGAATTCTACAAAAATGCTAGGGTAGATAAATAGACTAGCTGGGGGATGGAGCACAGAGAGAATGGGGAAAACATCATTTTCCTTGCAATTCTTTTAAAACAGATTAAATTCTTTAGGATGGTTTCATAGCCTTACCTGGAAACAGGAGAATGGGTTAAATGGGTTAACTGTGTAAAAAACCCATCCTGACCAGAACCACTGATTATTTTTAAGTCTTTAAATCAAAATCAAACTTACATTAGGCTAACAATCATAACGGTGTTGGACTTGGATTCTGGAAGATCTGGGTTCAATTTCATCCCCAAATGTTACTAGCTATTATGTGCCCTGAGCAAGTCAAACTAATTTCAGTCTCCTCACCCGAAACATGGATAAAAAATACCCTTAGCATTTACTTTCACTGAGTTGTCATGTAGCCATGCACTTAGCAAACCTTAAAAGCAGGATCTATGACAGCTGTAAATAGTGTTAGAGCTGATGATAAACTAGGAAGCCTCTTCACGTCTCTTGCCTCAGTTTCCACAGGTGTCCCACACAATCTCCATGATCTCTTTTTCCATTTTCAAGCACTTTGTGATGAAAATTTAATGAGTTTCTCTTCTGTATATGGTACCATAATCCTGAGAGACCTTGGGAATACTACTGAAAATATTAGAGTCCCAGTCCTTTAGCTCTTACTGTGAAAGCCCACTGGGTCTTGTGCAAGATGAACAACAGGTACCCAGAGAGCCCTTAAGTACCTTCTTATATCCCCTATACTTTTGTCATCATTCTCACATTAATAGATCAACAATTAGTCATTTTAACTGGTTAATTTCCAACCAAATGGCAGAAACTACATCCCCAAGAAACTCCTCTTTGTGATGCTGCCACACGGCTTCCCCCTTCCTGTACAAGACCATTTGACTAAAATCACATGTTCACTCATCCACGTTTGAAACCACTCAAAGTTTTGCACTGAAAACTGACACATGGACTTCTTAAAATAAACCCCCTTCTCCTTTCACTTCCAAAATACTAGACTACTGTTTGAGCAGGAATTAAAAATGGGAGTATATTGCTCCTAACTCAGTTAACTGGAATAAAAAAGTATTGGAATTTTTCTATAATCATAACAAGATGGTTGGGGGGGGAGAAAAGTGAGCTCAGTTTTTAAGAACGCAGAACTTTGCAGAAATCTCTACATACTCTAAGAAAACTGATTAAGGCTGTTTTCTTGTAATTACTTTAAGAAAAAAAGAAAAACCTGACCATGCTACAGTAATTGTACCCAGATGGCTTGATTGTTTCTCTCCAGTACTGTTTTGCATCAAGTTGCCTGCAAGGATCTTAAATTCCTATGGAAAATGGTAGCCCGTGATGCAAATTTCATATTGCACACTCAACTCAATCTCCAACCTTAATATGCAAAGCGATTTCAGCTGTCAGGTGGCAGGCGCTCTGGAGATTGAAAGTCTTATTGTTTTTTCAGACTATTCTTATCTCTTATCTTGACAACATGACACACAGCATGTTGTTTTCCATACACTGGGCATGGCAAAGGCCCCTCTTACAAAGCCAGTACAATAGAGCTGGCCCTTCTGGATTCCGTATCACAACCAATGCAATTTAAAGTATTTGTTTATAAGTCTTTCCCTGTCAGTTTAGGGCTTTCAAGTAGTCACTCTGACAATTGAACAAGACTGCTGCATAAAAGCAGGCACACTCCCTCTTTTCCTGAGGCCACACTAACTTGCATTCAATATATTCCTGGATTCACACATCAGGGGGCAATTAGGGTTATTGAGAAATACACAAACGAGTATATCCTAGAGATTACCAGGCAGTCAGAGGACCTCTTCTCTAACTTAATCATGGAATGCTGGTCCTAGCATAGCTTTACTGTGGCATCTAGGGTAATTGAAGCCAAACTTGGTTCCAATAGCTTCACACAAGTCGGGCCTCATCAAGTGAGTTCTTTCAAAGGACAGGAAGCACTTTGAGCCAGTAGAGGGCCATCTGCTTGGCCCAACTTATTTCAAAGGAAGGCCAAGCTCACTGATGTTAGAACAGAGGATTTAATGGGAGGCAGATGAGTCTACCTTGGAGAGGAATATACAAACACTGCCAAAGCAGCACTCTAAAGAAGGAATACAATGGAGTGCTCTTTGGTAGAGATAAAAATCTGTACCCCAAACTAAACTTTCTCTGGATGCTCTTTTCCAAAATAAATGCATTACCCTAAACCCCTAATTCCATATAACTTCCACTGTTTTGTTTTAAAGAACAGTCCTACCAAAAGTCATTGTAACTTACAGCATTTACTATGTATATTTCCCAGAAAGACAGAGTACCCAACCATATTCATAGTTATAGTCTTTCTTTCCCAAGAGGACCATTTTTGTTCATCTAACCATTACTAAAGTGAATGGAACCAAGAAATTTGGAAACAGTTTAAAATGGCCCAGGTTCAAATCCCATCTCAGACATTTACTAGATTTAGCCTCTCAGCCTCAGTTTCTTGTTTATCAACAAGTGTTTATGTTCTTGTTAAAAAAATAGATGGATGTTACCTGTAGCACTTAACCTTACCGAGCTTTGAGGTTCAAGAGAGAATTTAGGTAAAGCACTTTTTTTATAACCTTAAAACCCAAGATAAATGCCAATTATAATTTTTCTAGTTATAACAGTGCATAGGTAAACAGCTAGAAGAGTTATACAATCTATAAAGAAGTTGGACTATATTGTTTATGGGCATTTGACTAGGCCTTGGGGCAGTTTTTACATTTTATAAACGTGGGGGTGGAGTGGGGAGAGGACCCTCCAGAACTCTACTATGGTCCAAAGATTTATTTCAGTCAAAAGAAAGGGAAATCCTACAAGTGCTTGTCATCCAACATTCCAGGCATAACAAAACATATTAAGATAATTTAATGTTTCAGATGGGCAGTGTGGTGTAGGGGATAGAGGGTTGGCCTGGGAGTCAAGTCCTGCCTGACACATACTGGGCAAGTCACTGAACTTCAATGTGCCCCAGGAGCATTACTTAAACTCTGCCCTGATGGTACTCATCTGCAGAGAGAAGCTTCTTGCGTTAGTCCCCATAAAAAAAAATAACCCTCAGACAAGATAGAACAGCTCAAGTTTGGGTCATCAGAATCTCTGACAATGAATTTATGGAGTGAAAAAAGTGGCCTAAATTAATGTGAGGATATATAAAATACTTCAATTCTCCAAATACCACTCCACAAGAAGGGAAAGGTTGTAGTGATGTGTAAATGCAGACAAAAAAATCAATAGTGTCATGGAAAAATTTGATAAGAGAATGCATTAACTCCCATGCCCCACAACCCAGACAGAAGGCAGCCCTAGATGCATTATAAACAGACCAGGATCTTCCTTTTCCCACTCAACACTCCAGAACATTAATTCCAACTAAACCTGGTACAAACCCAACTTGAGCCAACCATATTACATCCCCCCAATAGACTAGGCTCTACCTGGCCACAACTTGCCTTCAATGAGCTTAAATACTAAGACTACATAAGTCTTTTCCAATCATTCTCAAATAGACTTGACAAGACCACCTGGGGATTAACATACAAAGGTATAACATAAAAAAACAAACAAACAAAAAAAAGTTAAGGCCTCTCTAAGGTAAGTGGGCTGGGAGGCAGAGGCAGAAAACCAAGCCCTTAAAAGTGACAGTACAAGACTACCTAATTGAATATGGGATCATAGGATGACAGATTTAACCAGCATATGGGCAGTATCCAAGAGGTCTTAAATCACCTGTGCAATGACAACCATCCAGAAAAATATTCTTCAAGGTCTTGAAGAAGGAAAACAAGAGGATCCTTTATTTTCCATTTTTGATATATACCACCTCTGGAGATGGTGCTGTTATCCCCACCCCCAGTCTACCTAGGTAATAGACAAGAAGCCCCTCAAGGTACCCGCCTGGTGTTTATAAGAACAGCAACTAAGACATGGCTCCACTCTCTATCCTTTTCATCCTTTCATCCATCATTTAGTTTACCTGTTTATTAGTTCCCAAAGGCCCAAGTGCATCCCATTAAAAACACAACAATGGTTAAAATTAAATACCTAGAAAGGAAACAGTAGCCCAGAGCACAGACCCAGCAGGTCAAAAATTTCACTATTTTGTTGACCCTTTTCCCTTCTGAGTCTGGATACAATACTTTAAAATTACAAGGTCAACTTTCAGGAAGGCCACTTGGAAGAGAAAGAGGAAAGGGAAAAAAAACATAGGGGGACCTGTCATTTGAACAGGTAGGTTAGAAGCTTTTCCAAAGATAAAGTATCTTAAAAGACTTGGCCATTTTCTAAATGACTATCTTTTGAATCAACAGAGTACCCCAGAGACATCCACACTTTGGGTTAAAGTCTTCATGAACTAAACTATAATCTTTAAATTCACAAGTACTTAAAAAAATGAGCTAATATACCATCAGAAAACAAAAGCAAAGGTCATTGGAAAATATAAGAAGCCTCTCTATACTCAGAATTTTATTTTGAGGCAATATCTAATTCAATATAAATGAGCCACAATCTCAGTTATCTATTAACATTAAGCTGGTCCGTTTCATAGGCTCTAAACCTATGAAAGTCCAAATTATATGGCTTAACCAAAGTAATGTAAGTGTGCATGTTATTTCTTGCTCTGCCACCAGCTGCTTCCCTTTTTGTATAATTAAGCTCCATACAGATGGACAGCAGAATGACCTCTTCCACAAATAGTGGCTTAGTGGATTTGGTGATTCAGAGGCCTTTTAAAAATGCTTTACTCTCACTCAACTCTAAACGCCAGCACAGTGAAAGAGCTAACCCACATTAATGACTATTCCTCAAGAGCTTTTGAGGCTGGTTAGGTTTCATGCTTCTAACTTCATCACCCTCTTTTAATCAAAGAACAAGATCACAGAGCTGATTGTAACAGGCTGCTGAATCAACAAATCCTTGAGACAGTGTTTTCTCATTATGGTGTGAGTGACTCTTTCCCAGTCCTTTCTACAGGTGCTAGTGACAAGCTGTGTAAGACTCAGAATATGTATCCTACTTCAGAAAGGCTTTTCAGTCTACTTCTTCTAAAAATACAAAGTTCACAGAGCCACTATTTCCCAAAAGTTCTTACCTGTATCCATTTTCAACAACTTCTGTGGACCTCACATTTGCTGTAGCCCTTAGAGTTTTGCTGGACAGGCCAACCACTGTAGGCAAAACCTTGCCTTTAAAGTCCTCACAGCTCCATTCCTCTTCTTCATTTAAGGTGGGGAGATATCCACAGACCACCTTTAAACTCCCAAGCCCACTGTTGTTAATATAAGCTGGGTTTTCTCCCCCACTCCTTACATATTCGAGGTATATATCAGAAGTCAAAAACATCTGGTAGGCATTTTCCTCCATCACTGTCTGAATCTCAGTCTGAGCTTGATCAAACATGATGGAATCTATCTGCTGTTTCTTAATGCTATCTCTTATGTAGGTCTTGGTGGCTGGTTTCAGCTGCTTGGAAACGATACAGTTATTTTCGATGTACCTTTTGTAAATTGCTTTGGCTACTCTTAAAGTTTTGGTATCCTTAAGGTTCATCTGCCTGAATCCATTGCAGGCAAACCAAAAGTCTAAGGTATCCACACACTGCTCCCTTTCCAGGAAAGTCCGAAAAAGATAAGCCCCATCCTGATCACCCAACAAGGAATGTAAAGACTTGGTCCACCTGGCCAGAGGGGAGTCTGGGGATGCCCTGCCTTCAGGCTCCCCCAAGCCATCTTCATTCCTCCTAGCGTTGGAAGAGATAGGCACAGCTTTGATGACTGGGCTCTTGCCCTGACCAAGGTGGACAGACTGCTGGCATGGTGGTGTCTCTCCTTCTTCTCCTGGCACTGGGGGTCGAGGGGCATCCTCTCTGAAGCTACTGCTAGGGTCTGAGATATGAGTCACCAACACAGCACTACTCATGGCGATGGAGTGTTTCTCAGTTTCTTCTCTTTCAGTTCTCCTCTGCAATCAGCGCGTTCTCTCTTTCTCACTCAAGTCAGCAAAGGCTCCTCTGAACCTTCTCTCTGCAAGGGGAAAAGGGGGGAGGGAGGGAGGGACGGTGGAAGAGAGAGAGAAAAGGGTATTGATCTAATCAAAACCAGATCCACCCAACATCAAAGGGAGAAAGTAAACAGGCTTTTCAACTCCTCACATTCAAATCAGGCAACCCAGCTATCTCCAATGTGCTAATCAAAAGTATCAGATACACCATTTCAAAAGAGAAACCTGAACTCCCTGCACACTTTTCCAGTTAGGAGGTTTTAAAAAAAAAAAACCAAGACAGGGTTGAAGAAATAACCTTCAATAAACCCACTCCATCCAGCGAACCTTATACAGCAAAGAGCCCGGTCTCCAAAGGAGCTTTCACCGCCCCTTGCTTGCTTGCTTGCTTGCTTCCTTCCTTCCTTCTTCCTCCTCTACCCTGTCCTGATAACATCCGAGAGACCCAAAGTTGAAATCGCAGGTCGCTGGCAGGTGAAACCAATTTCGCTCAATTACCCCAACTTGGCTTTGGGTACAGAGAACTCGAAACGTGCTCTTCCTCCCGCATATGGTTCCCATTCCTCACCACCACACCCCCTTTCCTTTCCTCTCCACTCCTCTCTCTTCTCTCATTCCTTAAAAATTCAGATTATGATCCCCAGAAAGGAGCACTCCCAGTCCGTTGCTGAAGCTGCTGTGCACGGAACATACATCGTGGATGCTGCCTGCGGACCGTCACCCCACCCCCAACTCAAAAAGATTCAATTTTCTAGCTGCTTCCAGACCTTGATTTTAAAATGTCCACCACCACCCCAACTCCCCGACCGGGTCCTCACAAACCTAAAGGATACTTTAAGCCCTTAAGGGATAAACAGTTACCTGCAGCGCCCTCCGCTCCCGCCCACTTCCCCCTTCCCCACCCCAGCACACACCAGAGAACCGACCAACTCATTACCTCCCTAACCCCAAACTTTTTCTGAAGCCAAAGCGGCTCAACTTCCTTCCCACCCTCTCACTCCAAACACACACCTTTTCCCCGCAGAACAGAAGAATGAAGAATTCAGAAGCAAATAAGGGGAGGGGGGTGGAGACATTCTCTATAGCTTTGCACGAAGAATCAAAAGCTCCGCACCAACTCGGTTTGGCTTCCCCGCCAAAAAATAAAATACAGAAAATCCTCTAACAGACCGATCAAGTACACATGAGAGCCTCCAAGGGGTAGGACGCTCAGACGCAGGGGCTGGAGACCAACTGGGGTGGGGGGGGGAGTGGAACTGGGGGTGGAGTCTGGGATGTTGGAGCCCCACAGCCTCAGCCATCCCAAAGGGAGGTTTGCGGTGCTAGGAACCAAAGCGCGGCGGGGAGTGAGGGGTGTTGGAGGGAGGTCCCCTACGTAGGAACCCCACGGCCTCAGTCACACACTGGGGAGGTGTGCGGTTCTGAGAACCAAGGCGTCGGGTGGGGGGGTTCCGGGATGTTGGAGTACCGCAACCTGAGCCATCTGATCTGGAGGTCTTCGGTCCAGGAACTACAGGAGGGTTGGAGGGAGAGCAGAGGCGAAAGAAGCCGGGGAGGGGGAGAGGAGCTGGCAGAAGGGCAGTGGAAAAGAAAATGAGGTTAAATCCAAATGTTGGCTAGCAGATCTACCTGAAAGGCGAAGGCATAGCGAAGTCGGGTTCTCATCTCCTCCAAGAAGGGTTTCCCCAGGTAGAGTCTTCCCACTCTCGGAAAAAAAAAAAAAAAAAAGGCAACCGGACCCTTTCCCTTCGGAACCAAAGACACGAGGAGGAAAAGCAGCAGCAGTCTTTACAATCCAACCGGCGCCAGGGTACCGGGGCCGCGAAGAGAAGAAGAATCTTCAAAAGGACCAATCCTTAAACACCACCCCACACACATTAAATTAAAGGAAAAAAAATAATAAAACTCCAGAAATGGCGACGGGGCTGGTAGTCTCTCTTTTTTCCCTCTTTGCAAAAACAAAACAAAACTAAAGGGAAAAAAAAGGGTAGAGATCTAAGGCGGAAAAGGAGAGTGAGGGGAAAAAAACCCTCAGTAAACTCCTAAGCCACTTGCTTCCTTCGCGTCCTAAGCAACTACTGACCCCCTAACTAAGCTCTCTGGGCCCCTTAGGACTTCACAGGGAGTAGCTGGAGGACGGGGAGGAGGGAGGAGGGGAAAGGGGTGGGGGCAAGAAAGGGGTGGGGGTAAGAAAGGGGTGGAGGGGTACGAGAACTGCCATCCTTTCATCTCACCTACCAAACACTCACGCAGACGCGGGGCGGGGGGGTGGAGCGCGCACACATAAATAATAATGATAATAATCAGACCACAAAAAGATCTCTCCCTACCTCCCCCTCCCTCCCCCCCGCGCGCGCGCGCGCGCGCGCACACACACACACACACACACACACACACTTCCCCACTTGGATAAGTATTTGCCATAGATCTTTCGGCTTTAGGATCATGAATTGGGGAGAGGGGGCAGAGGGGAGGGCTCCCGGAGAATCTACTCCCACAGCCCCCAACATTCCCCTCCCCTACGCAGTCCGCCGCTCTCTTCCTTGCTTGCCTGGGAGCGAGCACCGAAATAGCTTTCCTGAAAAACTTCAAAGCCTCAGCCAAGAGCACATCAAAGGGTTCCAGAGAGGGGCCAGCGCCGGGATCACTGCATTCTTTGCAACTTACCGTGGATCCACTAGTCTGCTCCACCGCGAAACCTCGAAGGCTCCTAGCACTGGGCCCCCTGGCCAGGACCCGGGTTCCGTACCCAACCTCCCCAGTCGTGCCCAGCTTTGCGAAGGCATCAGAGAACATGGGCAGCTTTGGTGGGGGAACGCGGGGTGGGGGGTGGCGGTGGTAAGGAAGGGGGTGGGAATTAAAGAGTAATGTATGAATTTTTTTTTAATCTAACCGAAAGGGGGGGATGAATGGGATCGCTCCACCACCCCTTTTTATGCAAAAGATCCGATGCCTCTTCCACCACCATCCCAGCTTCCCTTCCCTCCCCCTCGAACCCCCCTCCCTCCCCTTCTTTCAACACAGGTCTTGTTTCCAGCAGTCATTCCATGCACCAAATGTCCTCCGGGCTATTCCAACAAAAACTGAGCTGTGGGTTTAACTGTGCACATCAAAGGCAGGAGCCGAGAAGCAGGGTCCTGAAAGGGAGATAAGCGCTTTTCTGCAACACCCCTGTCCCCTTCAACTAACCCACAGCTCTGGAACATAACACCACACATACATACGTACGTTCATACATACGCACATACATACATACACACACAGTTTGGTCTAGCCCCCTCCCCTTTCAGCCCTCTCCTAACCCCTTGCGGATCTGAGAGCTACCCCAATCCTTTCCTCCCCTCCTGCCGCAGCCCCCTCAATGCAGCCAAGAACCTGAATTCCAGGCAGAGAACGGGGGGGGGAGGAGAGGTGTTATAATTTGGGGTTACCGCCCCACCTCAAAACATTTCTTTGATGAGGATATTCCATTGCACATTACATATACATTACTATACATATTAATATATGCAAACATGGCCTTTTTTTTTTTGCAAAGGAGTTTGGACACTCAGAATACAGATATTTACATCCATTTTATGGATTATTATTTTTTTTTAATCCCCAGAGTTGTTACTAAGTTACCAGGACCTTATCAAAGAGAAGCAATCTCGAGCCAACTCCCCCAGGCTTTGGAGCGTCAGAAGTAAGTGATCCCGCCGCCCCAATCATATTAGCCCAGCAATCCCCACAGTGCCGGAGGAGCCTTAAAGGGACAGACCCCCTCCCACCCCAACATCCCCCCCCACCGAGTCCAGCACCCCTGGTCTCGGTCGCCGCCCTCAGCCGCCGCACGTTCCACTCCCTACGTTAACCCTTCCCGTGCTGACCTCTCTCCTTTCACAACTTGAGTTTTTGACTTCTCTAAATCCCTGCTTCTTTTTTCCGTTCCTCTCGCCCTCCGCCCCACCCCCAACCGCCGGATTCTGCACCCCCCACCCCCCACCCCAGCACTGGAATGCAAGTTTATGTGTAGCATTCTGGCTGTATTCAGTACTGCAAGCCCCGCAGTCGATTTTTTTCCCCCTATCATCAAACACTTGCCCCCGCCCCCGTTCCCCCCGCCTCCTCTCTCTCCTGTTCCCTTTGAATTAAAGTTTCCCTGGGGAGCTTTAGCCTGCCTACTGGAGAAGGTGGTTTCATACCTGTGAGTGGTACTGGTAAGATTTCAACCAGTCCAAGCCTGAGCACACACATGCGTGGATGTGTGCATGTATGTGAGTTTGAATCAGTTTTATGTGCACAGCTACGATTACAGCTGGGTAATGCAATTGAGCTTACTCTATGGATGATGAAGGGGAAGGAGATGTGTGAGTAGATGCCTAGGTGCTGTAGGGGAGAAGGGGGAAGCAATTCCTGACACCTAATTAGAAGGCATTTCCCAATCCAATTAAGATGAAAATCCGCAACTTCACCTCTTGTTCTTGTCCCAAGCCTCTTTTCATTAGGTGGACGTGCACACACCGTCTATGTCTCGTAGCCACTAAACTGTTCTAAGGTGTTCACATCCTCCCATGTGCTAAATATTAAAGACATGGAATATCAATTCTCTAGACACAAGGTTTTAATGTTTTGAAAATATCTCAATCCCCCCCCCCCCCATGCCTTCTTTAAGTTCTCCCTCTATCCTGGAGCCCAAAAGACCTGTGGTCATAACCTCCTGTCCCTGGGAAGAAAATAGTCTACAGACCCAGAAACATTAAGGACATTTTTTTAAGAGATGGGAGAGGTGTCTTTTTTCCCTTCTGGTGCAATGAAACCCTCTTTGTAACGTGATGACTTAATTGTTAAGTTTTCTTTCTTTTTTAATTAAAATACAGTGTGCACCAGAATTCCAGCGTGCTGTGTGTGGCAGTTTTCCCCAACATAATCAACATTACTTTTAGCTCAACACTTTGAAATAGCCAATTCTTCAAGTCACTTTTTTCACCTTGCCTTTCTTGCTGAACTTAATTTATGAGAATCCCTTTAAAATGTGAAGGTGCCTACTACAACCTATTATTAGGCCTTCAGAAGAACTATTTTTTCTCAGTTGCAAAAAATTGTCTCTCGGTGACCTGCGGAGAACAGAAAAGTATAGATCTCTCATTACCCATCTAACTAAGTATAAGAAAACAAAGTCTGAACCCCCCCCCCACCCTCCCCACCCCCGGTTGGCTACCCTGTGCCCTTAGCCTCTATAGAGCAGGGCTGCTCTTTTGTTATTTTAGTGAGCCTAACTAGGATGAGGTTAACCAGAAGCTGACGTGTTTAGGAGAAAAAGGATTGAGGGGCCCCAAAAGCACTGTTGTCAAAATAGAAACCACGTCCGATACCCTTGATCTCCTTGGTAAATTGGCGGACTGACTTCCCTCTACATAGAACTACACCTCATCCACAAGCAATTCTCTGCACTCCACCTTACCCTTCCACACACACAGAATGTAAGCTTCTCGAGGGCACGGACTATTTTCATTGTCTCTATCTACAATGATTGGCGTATAGTAGGTATTTAATTAATGTTTGTTTAAATGAATTTGACGTAGGGTTTTGTGTATTGAAATCTGTTTTCTGGGTCCATCTAGGGGAAGAGAAAGGGAGGACTTTGTGAGTGAGTGATTTTTGCCTTGGGGGGTCCCTAATAGGGAAGACAACAAATGTATTTGTGATGAAAGGAGGAAATGGGAAGAGGAACCCTGTAGGATGAGCTCAGAATTCAACTTTCTAACTCTTAAAGAATTCAGGAAAATAATGCAAGCTTCTGTCCCATCATAGTTTGTGACCAGGTTGTGATTTCATACAGAGACCTACATGTTTGCATAGATTTCAGTTGCACCATTGATGGAGGTGTGACTTAGTCCAACTATTCTGAAAAACACTTTGGAATTATATGGAGAGGGGGAAAATTATTAAAATGTCACCCTTTCATCCAAAGATCTCACTACTAAGCATAGTCCTCAAGGAGGTCAAAGATAGAAAAGTACTATTTTTTTTTTTGTGATAGCAAAGAACTGGGAACAAAATAGATGCCCATTGATTGGGAAATAGATAAGCAAACTGTGGCACATGAATGTGATGGAATATTATTTCACCATAAGAAATGATGAGTATGAAGAATTCACAGAAACATGAAAAGACTTATATGAGCTAATACAGAGTGAAGTAATCTGAACATAAAGAATAATATACAAAATGACTGAAACAAGGTAAATGAAAAGAATAGTAACACCAAACTAAATGCTATATAATTGTAATAACTAAGCTTGGCCCAGGAGAAGAGATGGGAAAATTTATCACCTTGGAGAGATGGGTGATTATAAATGTGGAGTTGTATTTGCTGTCAAAGACTGTCAATGTCTCAGTTGATTCTGCTCAATATATCAAAAAAAAAACCCAAAACCAAGAACTTTGATACAGGAGATGGCTCCCTGGGGAGCAGAGGAGAAAGGGATATATTTGGAAATGAAGGTGGTATAAAAACAAAGACATAGATCAAAGTTTATTTGGGGAAAAAGGACATGTCCACATATACTTAAGTGGCCATCTCTCAGGTCTCGAGGCACTGAGCTATTTCCAGTTCACATTTCCACAAGGAGCATTGGTACAAAAGGGTAAATATAACTGCCATTTGTTTAGTTTCTCACAGAATAAAGAGCTTTAACACAGAAAAAATCCAATCAAAATCAAAACAGGCCATGTTCAAAGAGAGGGTTTTTTAAATGGAAAGTGGACACTTTGCCTTCAACGGTGGTTTCTCTCTTTTCTTCTCATAGCTTCCACAGGCTTTTTATTCTACCCCCTGGGTCCACTCTGGAAAGTTGTTAGAGACTGTAAACAGGGTTCCCTTTCACTCCCTGATGGTTTTGTGGCAACAGAACTGAGGAATGAATACCTAGTCCTCTTTCTTAGCAATAACACATCTGAGCATTTGGTTTCCAGGAAACATGTTTGTCCAGCCACTGACCTACCTAGTTCAGTGATGTTTACTATTTATTTCATCTTCTATCATCAAGCACCACAGGCTGGTACCAAAGACAAAGACATATGACCTCTTGGATTTATGGGGTCACTTGACCACTTGTTGCTCATACTGCCACAGGAGGAACCAAAACCCTCTCTACCTGTTACCCAGTCTCTTTCTTAGGAGAGTATGGTTTTCCATTTTTCCTGTTCTCCCTGGCAGCAGATATATCATGTGACCAATTGTAATCCTGTACTGTTGCCTGGAAACTGGAAAGCAAGGTGATGGATTACTGCACATGCTCACTGTTCTCTCTTTTTCTTTAAAAAAGAAAAAAAAAAGAGAAAAAAACACCCCACGGAGAATGAACAGCACACTCTAGCTCACAAGAGACAAGTTCAGTAAAACAAAGAGTGGTCCTTTTTTTTTTTTTTCCTGGAACTGTACATTGTCAAAACAAATCTAAGAGAGTAAGAATCCTTTAGAAGGGAACCTGAGAGATCACTTGCCTCATTTCCCTCCCTTTAGGCAGGACCTCACCTTAATTATTCCAGAGGAGAAACCAAATTTGTCAGATTTTAGGGTTGGGAATTCTAATTTTAAAAAATTGTTTTTGTTGTTATTTTTAATCTAGAAGATTTTTCTCTCTTTTGTGATGAGGTCTGGGAAATATGTGTCATTTGGATTAGTGAAATGGATAGTGCCTTCTGGTGAAGAGAGGGCATATTCTACTCCTATTAGAAAAGATAAGTTACCTTGAAGGAAGGAAGCTTTAAAAGAGGATGAAAGCTTTTTAAATGTCAGTGAAGAATGAGAGCAACCAGCCCATCACCCACCACAGAAAAGGAGGTTAAGGGAGGCCGTGACACTTCTGCTGTCCTGCCATTCCCACTCCACCAACAGAGATAATTTGGGCAAGCCAGTCTAGTTCTGGAGAGCCCTACAGAATAGAAGACCTAAGATAACTTCCTTTAGCCCTGTCCAAGGCCAGCCCGAGGATCACAGATCACAGGATTTAGAGATGAAAAGGATCTTGGAAATCATCTCGACCAACTCCCTCATTTTATAAATATGTATCTGTAGTACCTACCTCACAAGGCTGTTGCTAGGAAAAGATTAGATAGTATATCTAAAGCTCCTTGTAAACCTTAAAGGATTAAACATCAGTGATTGTTATTATAAGTGAGGAAACTGAGGCCCAGAGAAAAGAAAGAACTTGTTAAAGGTCACATCACTCAAAAAGGTAGAATAGAAACTAGAACCCATATTTTGTGGGCAGTCCAAGTCTTTTTTTTATGAGACAAGGCCTCTCTATGTCTTCTATACTGGTAGTACAATGGCTACTCAATGGCTCAATTCTAGTACTTTCTTCACAGAAGCTTTAACCTGTTCATTTTTTTTTCAACCTGTAACAGTTCAACCCTTCTTAGGCAACCTGTTGGCCTGCTTCTGCTAGAGACTCACCACAATAGTGCCAGACAGTGCAGGCACCCAATCAGTTTTAGCCTGCTGAAGCTCAGAACACCTTAACTCAAGCCAATCCCTAACCTTAGCTTCCCCAGCATCAGGGACTACAAGCAAGTACCACCATGCCAGGCCTCCAATACACTTTCCCTTTAGCCAGCTGCCTATCCAAGACACCTGGTAAATTAAAGTCCCATTCCCTTCACTGCAGAAGCAGAGGACTTTGAATATAGACTTCTACATACCTTGCTAGACGTAGTCAATGGGTTGGTTAGTTTTGCTGAATTCCTTTTTTTTCCTCTTTCTTTGTTACAAGGGATCAAAAAGAAAAAGAAATATATTTTTTAAGTGCAAGTGAGGTCAAAACAAAAGATTTCAATAAAAATTAGATAGATAGATAGATAGATAGATAGATAGATAGATAGATAGATAG
>NW_020954579.1:25188709-25215486 GCF_900497805.2 Vombatus ursinus
TAGATAGATAGATAGATAGATAGATAGATAGATAGATAGATAGATAGATAGATGATAGATATTTTAAAGTAAATGCCTACTAAGGGAATATTGCTAACAACTGAAAGTTGGGCTTAGTTTTTAACAAAAGTTAAATGCCTTTTGGTTGACTGAAGCACTAGAATGAGGGGTGGGCAGCCTTCAACCTGGAGGCCACAGTGGCCCTCTAGGCCCTCAAGTGTGGCCCTCTGACTGAATCCAAACTTCAAAGAACAAAAAACGTCAGTCAAACAGCCACACTTGAGGACCGGCCACTGTGGCCTCCAGGCCAAAGGTTCTCTACTCCTCTCTAGATTCCTACCCCTTCATTGTTCTACACTATCTATTAATCCAAATTTTGTCTGGTAGCTATCAGGTGATCTTCGTCCCTCCTGTTATTTGTTCCTGCAAGTATCCAAATAAACTTAATTCCTTTGAAAGATTGGTGGGCTTAATTGGTACTTTGGAGCAAAGATGGTTAGTGGAGTTCTTCTGTTTACTTACTCCAGATTTCTCCTCTTACCTTTTCTTTGTCTTCCTTCTCTCCTCTTTCCTTAGATTCTTGTATTTTTTTTTCTCTTTGATCTACACCTTCAAAATGGTGGTTGGGGGAAGGGCATTCAAAACTTCCCTGAAATTTTGAAACCCTGAGGAAAAATGGTGGGGGTGGGTTCTAGGGTTTGAGGGAGGAACAAAACAGAAATGTTGGATAAAATTGAAATATATGTAATATTAAATTTTCCAATGCTTTTTCCAGTAGTTTCTTTAGGGACATAAAATTATATTACATGTAACTTAGTTTGCTCATAAAATGACTATGCTTGTTTTATTAAATTTAAAATTACCATTTATGAAAATAGTAATTACAAATATACTAACTAAATTTACTTTTAAGGACTTTAAAATTTTATTACAATTGAAAGTACATGCTGCTGGAGTTCAAGGAATTCAGCGTCTTTTAGTTTTTGTAAGTTTATGAGAAGCAGACAAAAACCTGAGAACAAAATCAACATTATAGCAAAACGAAAAAAGTTATTATGTCTTTTGGATTCAGTGTTCTCTATAGTATCAAACTTATCTAGAAAGACTTCATCTTCAAAAAAGAGACTGAGAAAAAAAGAGAAAAAAGTACCTCCCAAACTCTTAAGTAGATCTTTTACCATTTGGAACTAAGAGGAAACTAAATAAAATAAAGGAATTGGATTTAAGTGATGTCTATCTAGATCCCTCCAAATGCTAACATTCTGTGATCCATGTAAATGTATTTAGATAGCAACCTTCCTCCAAACTGGTTGAAGCCAAGCACAATCATGTTGATTTTTCTACAGATACACTAGCCACAAAGGATTTGTGATTTGGAAGAAGCAGGGCAAATACTGCTTTGCCCTGAGTATTTGGGAATTCTCAGTTTTGGAAACGTCCTCCATCATTGAAGATTACAACTCATTCATCCATTACTTTCATTTTCCTAATGTTTTCCTATTATGTCACTGCCTAGCTCGAAACTCACCAATGTCACATTGAATTGTCTAAATTCCTTGGTCTGGCATATAAGGTCCTCTAAAATCAGCCTTTAATCCACCCTTTCCAGCCTTATTTCCTATTCCTCCTCTTTGCACACCCTACTTTTCGGCATTTATGATCCCTACAATTAGAACACCTTTCCTTCCTATCTCTGTCAGTTGAAATCTATCCTTTAAGTACCAGCTCCATGAAATGGTCTTTCACCCTCACTAGTCCCTTCTCATATGACCCTACTTTGTTCCTCATTTGTGGTACTTATCACATACTATTTTTTTCAGGTAGTATTTTATCTCCTCCACTGGATTTCAAGCTCCTTGAGTGCAGGGACCCTGTTATATGTATCTTTGCATTCTCCTCAGTAACTAGCACATAGTGAGTCTCAGTAAATGCTTATTGAATGAATTGGTACATTTTCTGAACTATCACTCAAATTTTTCTTATTCTTCTTGTACTTTATTTAATCATTTAAATGGATTTCAGAAATTTGAAGACTTTCTGGAATCGAGACAGGCTTTTCTGTTCATCCACAAGCTAATTCATTTCTCATTTTCATGTATTGATAAATTCAGACAGAGTTCTTTAATTTGACAGAAAGTGAAAGAATCTAAAAGACAGAAAGTGAAGGAATCTAAAGCAGGTAAGACACATGAGAGGTCAGAGGGCATGTTGTATAAAAGTGGGAATGTGCCTCAGCAGGATTCCAAACTGCCTTCCTAGTCTGTGCTCTACACCATCTGAAATAACCTTCTCAACCCCAAGATCATAGATCTAGAGATGGGGTGTTCTGAGAGGCCAGTTAGTCCAAATCCCTTATTTTTCTTTCTTTTTTCTTTTTATGAGGTAATCAGGGTTAAGTGACTTGCCCCGGGTCACACAGTTAGTAAGTGTCAGGTGTTTGAGGCTAGATTTGAACTCAGGTCCTCCTGATCCCAGGGCCAGTGCTCTATCTACTGTGCCACCTAGCTGCTCCCCTTATTTTTCATATAGGAAAACCAAGGTTGAACTGATGTAGAATAAAGTAAGCCAAACCAGAACAATTTATATTATAACATCAATATTATATTATACTATGTCACATTGTGAAAACAAACAAAAATTTAAAGACTTCTATGGACTGATAAAGAATAAAATGATCAGGACCAGGAAAACAATGTATGCAATAGCAAAAACACTGTAAAGCAAACAACTTTGAAAGTTATAAGAATTATGGTCAATATACTGACTATCCATTATTCCAGACGACTAGATGAAACATTCCATTCACTTCCTGACAAGTGATTTTATATATATATATACACATACACACATATATATATGCACACACATATATACACATACATACACACATATACATATATACACATACATATATATACGTAAATGTCTGTGTATACACATGTATAGACATGCATATATATGTATATATATACAGCCAATGAGAGAATTTGTTTTGGCTTGATTATACATATTTGTTACAAGGGACTTGTTTTTATTCTCTCTCTTTTTCTCTCTCCAGTGGAAAAGGCTGGGAGGGAAAGAAAATAAATTTATCTTATTTTTTAAAAGAACCATTTAAAAATAGAGAGGGGGAGGTCCTACAGATGTGGAATGTTGCATGCACTTTCAGATGAGCTCATTTGTTAGTTTTGCTTAATTGTTTTATTTTGTTACCAGAGAGCTCTGAAGTGAGGATAATCTGTAAATGTTTGTAATGTAAAAACAAAACATGTCAATAAAACTTTTTAAAAAGAAAGCAAACCAAAGCCTAGGGAGGTTAAGTGACTTGCACCAGGGTCATAACAGTAGTAAATGTCAAGAGGAAGGATTCAAACCCAGATCCAGCTGACTCCAAAGCCATCATTCTTTCAAATATATACCATGCTATCTCCTATACAAAGACTCCTTTTGTGACCTGTGTTGTAATCTGAAGAAATGTACTTTAATTCCCTTTCACATTGAATCACAGAATATCCAAGGTAGAAAATAGCTTTTGCTCCAAATCCCCCATTTTATAGTTAAGGATATTGAGGTCCAGAGAAAGGAAGTGAATTGCTGAAACAACATGATTAAGAAGCCACACCTCTTGCTTCCCAGAACCCACACTCTTTCCTTGCCACCATTTTGCCCTTCAGTTTTGGATCTAAGACATTTACAGCCTTCTAGACCACATGACAACAAAATTATTTTTTCATAATAAAATGTTTTCTTCTGTACTTAAAAACTGGAAATATACTTAAAGCCTCAAAAACAAATTGAATTCATTTATCTTGGCATTTGACAAAGAAGACCTGAGAAAAGTATAGTCCAACTCAAATGCAATGACTGCTGAAGGAGTTCATTTTAGAATTACCAGTGAATTCTCCCATTGAACCCAGAAGGCATTTTCCTGAAATAATATTCATGCAATCCATAAAGTGCAGAGAAGAGGAGAATTTGCACTAGGTTTTGATATCGCAGGATAAATATGTGGTGCTATTCAGCTATTACAAAGGAAAGAGAGTAGGAGAAACAGGAAAAGCAAGTTAGAGATGGCAGCATTACTCCTAGCCCATGGCTTCTCCTTGAAGTAAAACATATTTGCCTATAAGCTAGGAAGGAACTCCCAGAAAATCACAATAGAAGTGGCTTTAGAATGGTTGAATTATGGCATAAGAAACAATGAAAGGGATCATTTCAGAGAAACCAGAGGAAGACTTGTATGAACTGATGCAGAGCGAAGTAAGAAGAACCAGGAGAACAGTTTCTACAAAAGCAACATTATAGAAACAAACATCTTTGAAAAACTTTGAAAACTCTGATGGATGATTCCAGAGGACTGATGACAAAGAATGCTACCTCCTCCTCCTGACAGAGAGGTGATATACTTAATATGCAGAATAAAACACATTTTTGGACATGGCAAATTTGGAGATTTGTTTTGACTAACTTCATATTTGTTGCAAGGGTATTTTTTTCCTAGTAAGAGTGGGGTCAGAAGGAGAGAAAATGTATGTCTGTTAACTGGAAAAAAAAAACTTTTTTGGAAAAGAAAGCCAGTCTGGAACTGACATACATGCACCTTGATCTATGTGGGACCCTTGCCTGTAGCACAATAAGTAGCATTTCTTCATGGAAGGACAACTCCTGCTCCTTTCTCCTTGCCACTCCAGTCCAGCTTCCCTTCTTGTTGTGTTTCTCTGAAAAGCTGCTAAGAGATTCAAAACAACAGTGTGCAATGTAGGGATTTTGATGAAGCGTGGACTATATCTGTGTATGTGCTGAGGCCTGTTTGGAGGTGCCACGCTCTACTGGATTATTATATCCTTTGAAACAGTTATCCCTGACATGGGAATAATATGGCCTAGTGGGTAAAGCAGGTAGAGTACTAATCTTGGTATCAAAAAGGCCTGAATTCAAATTCTTCCTTTGATGCTTACTAGCTGCATGACTCTGGGCAAATTACTTAACCTCAGTATTTTTCAGGAAATGTTCCAGGACAGGAGTTTATCACTTTTTTTAGTGTCATGGACCCCTTTGCATTCTGGTGAAGCCCATGACCCCTTCTTGAAATACTGCTTTAAATTAATAAAATAAAATATATAGGATAACAAAGAAAACCAAAGGAGGAGGGAGAAAAGCAGGAGGAGGAGGAGGAAGAGAAGAAGAAGAAAGATGAGGAGGATGAGGAGAAAGAGAAAGAGGAGGAGGACAAGGAGAAGGAGAAGGAGAAGAAATAGATAACTGCAAACTTTGCTAGAAAATTTAATGGTTATTTAAAGTAGTGAGGAAATACTGAATTAAAAGCCATTGTTGTGATATATGAGGATTCTTTCGGCAGTTAGGTGGCACAGTAGATAGAGCACTGGGCTTGATATCGGAAAGAACTGAATCCAAATCCAACCTCAGACACTTTCTAGCTGAGCGGCCTTGGGCAAATCACTTAACCTTTCTTTGCCACTAGAGAAGGAAATGGCAAACTACTCTAGTATCTTTGCCAAGAAAACCCCAAGAACAGAGGTCCATGGGGTCACAAAGACTCAGTCATGACTAAACAACAAAAATGAGTAATCTTTAAATAATATGAACTTCATCATAATTATAGATGAGTAAAATATATCTACAATTAACACTTCACACAACCAAGATGAAGTTATCCAGCAACCCTATCAGCTGGAAGACAGCTGAAACCAAAAGGAAAAAAAAAGATCTCTGAGCAGAGTAGACATTGTAAAGTTCTTTCACTAAATATAAGAAGATCATACATTTTCCTCATAGGAGAGGTTTCCATTCCCTACTCCTCCCTTTCCACCTCCAACCAAGCCCTTATGCAAAGACTATTTATTTCTGTTTTACATGCAATTCTAACAAAGTTGTCCAACTCTCTTCTGAACTGAGAGCAGATTATAAGGCACAAATTAAAATGAGGGGAAAGATAGCAGATAGCATACAAGCTACTGACATACCAACTCTAAGAAGTAATGGGTGATATGACTGTATAGAAAAACTACAAAGTGTTAAGACAAGAACTCAAGATACACAATAATCTAGGCTCATTTAGTGTTAGGGAAAACCTTCCTCAATAGCCCTCAAAGGCATATGATATTGCATACAGTACAGTGCAACAAATGATGTTCATAATGATGACTCTTGAGTCATCAATAAAAGGTTATAGTTTGATATTTCATTCAGTATACTTTGATGTTTTGGTGGATGTGATCTCACTCATGTGGATAATCTCTCTTTGCCATCTCATCCTGGTATAACTTCCAGGCATTTCACCCCATAAGTAAACCCACAAGGGGTCTCCTCAAAATAAATCTCTTTACCTTGAGTAGATACCAGTGGGACATATTGGCTTATTCATAGATTATCCCTTGCTCTACCTACACGGTCAGTGTTTCTCCTTTTTCGTGCACGTCTGATAATACCCTTTACATGATGTCTCCTGCATAGTTCTTTGATAGAAATACATTGCAGCCTACCATGTTTCTCTCTATTGTCCTTTGAGTGACCCATAAGTTTAATTCTTCAGAGATCATGGTGTTCCATAACTCAGTCATATAGCATCACTATAAAATATTGATGTGAAAAATATCACCCTCTATTGCAGGAAGAAATTTGGAGTCATAGCATTGTACAATTTCTTTTTTTTTTTTAAGAGTTTCTCAAATCAGTTTATTTAGGTTTCAGAAAATTTCATAGAGTACTCTCATAGTTTTGACCAAAGGAATCTAGGAAGAGTAGCTATGGCACCCGAACCTGAAATAAGGTTCGACCAATCTTCTATTAAGATCCCCCAAGTTGCTGGCAGCCTCTGTTGCTGAGGAGTGTCATGGCCTTTTCTCACGAAATTTTCTGAGAGACAACATGACAGCAGTGGAAAAATCATTGAATTTAGAATCGTGGAGCATGGTTTCAGATTCTAGTCTGGCTTCTGATTAGCTATATGAACTTGAGCAAGTCACTTGGCCTCCAAGAGCCTAAATTTCCTCATCTCTTCCATGTTTCACTTGAGTCTTGTATTTGAAGGTCAAATTTTCTATTCAGCTCTGGTCTTTTCCACAGGAATGCTTGAAAGTCCCCTATTTTATTGAATGACCATTTTTCACCCTGAAGGATTATACTCAGTTTTGCTGGGTAGGTGATTCTAGGTTGTAGTCCTAACTCCTTTGCCCTCCAGAATATCATACTCCATGCCCTCCAGACCTTTAATGTAGAAGCTGCTAAATCTTGTGTTATCCTGAGTGTGTTTCTATAATACTTGAATTGTTTCCTTCTGGCTGCTTACAATATCTTCTCCTTGACCTGGGAATTTTGGAATTTGGCTACAACATTCCTAGGAGTTTTCCTTTGGGGAACTCTTTCAGGAGGTGATCGGTGGATTCTTTCAATTTCCATTTTGCCCTCTGGTTCTAAAATATCAGGGCAGTTTTCCTTGATAATTTCTTGAAAGATGATGTCTAGGCTCTTTTTTTAATCATGGCTTTCAGATAGTCTATAATTTTTAAGTTCTCTCTCCTGGATCTATTTTCCAGGTCAGTTGTTTTTCCAATGAGATATTTCACATTCTCTTCTATTTTTTCATTCCTTTGTATTAGTGCCTTGATTTCTCAAATTGTCACTAGTTTCCAATTTCTCCATTCTAATTTTTAAGGAAGTATTTTCTTCAGTAAGCTTTTGGACTTCCTTTTCCATTTGGCCAATTTTGCTTTTTAGGGCATTCTTCTCATTGGTTTTTTGGACTTCTTTTGCCATTTGGGTGAGTATTTTTTAAGGTGTTATTTTCTTCAGTATTTTTTGGGGTCTCCTTTAGCATCACTCTCAGTTTTTCCTCAACTTCTCTTACTTGCTTCTCAAAATCTTTTTTTAGCTCTTCCATGGCCTGGGACTAATTCATATTTTTCTTGGAGGCTTTGGATGTAGGAGCTTTGGCTTCATTGTCTTCTGGTTGTATGTTTTGATCTTCTTTGTCATCAAAGTAAGATAATATAGTCTGACTCTTTTTGTGCTGCTTGCTCATGATCCTGGCCAATTACTTGAGTTATAAACTCTTTGTTAAGGTAGGGTCTGTTTCCAGTGTGAAGAATGTACTGTCCCAAGCTTCAGGGGTTTTGTGCAGCTGTTTCCAGAGACACTTCTAGGGACCTGTAAATTTTCAGTTCTTCCAAGGTGCTATGATCAGGGGAGAGGTGTTTACTCCTTTCCTGGCCTGTGCTCTGGCCTATGAGCACTCTTTTCTATCTTGGAACTGTGACGAGGGTTTCCTCTCCACCATCACAACAAGCTTCACCACACCAGTGCTCCTCCTCACCCCAGCACTGCCACCCAGAACTGTGACCCAGATCCAAGCACAGGCAAAGCAAGAGAATCCTGCACCAGCAGAGAGATCCCTGCAATCCCCCTCTGATCAATCACTTGATTCCTCCTCAGTCTGTAGGCCAGAAGCTCAGGAAGCAGCTGCCGCCCCAGGGCCGAACTCGGGGAATGGGGCTGGAACCCCACAGTCCTTCTCTCTCAGCACTGCAGAAACAGAGTTTTCCCATTGACCTTTCTAAGTTGTCTTTGGCGTTCATAGGTTGAGAAGTCTGGAAACTGCCACAGCTGCCTGTGATTCAGTCCTCTGAGGCCTGCTCCAGGTTCACTGCGGCCTGCGCACCCATGCTGAACTGTGCTCCTCTCCCCACCCGGCGATATATACTTTTCTGATGAACTATCCAGGCTGTCTTTGGCTGGAAATTTGTTTCAGTCTGTCTTTTTGTGGGTTCTGCTGCTTTAGAATTTGTTTAGAGCCATTTTTTATAGGTATTTGGAGGGGTTTGAGGGAGAACTCAAGCAAGTCACTGCTTTTACTACGCCATCTTGGTTCCGCCCCCAGCATTGTACAATTTCCCAAAGTCAATCTAACCCATTCTCCCCTATTCCTTTTCCTTTTCTTCAATTCTGGGCCCAGGCAATGCACAAGGCCTATATAAAGATGTATATACTGATAGACCAGTTGCTCATCCAGTTGTATGTCAAAAGTCTACAGTATAGACAATAGGAATTCTTTATCAACTTGGTTTCTTCTGTGTAGATATTTAGGCCAAATTCTTCTGAGTGACTACACAAATCATTTAGGAATTCCAGGACCTTGATGCAATCAACACAATATAATTCACAAAGAACACCCTGGAGGACCTCACCATCTATAAGGAAACCCTCATTAATTTGGACTTTGTGCTAGACACCCTCCAAGACAGTGGTATGCATATTTGTTAAGCATGTATTCATGTGGCTTATGATATTAATAATAACTCTGTTGTTGAACAACCTTATCTGTATTGCTTAAAACACAATTAGATGGTACAGCAGTGGTGGACCTGGAATAAGAAAGACTGAATTCAAATCCAGCAGACATTTACTAGCTGTATGACCCTGGGCAAGTCACTTAACTTCTGTCTGCCTCAGTTTCCTTATCTTTAAAATACAAATAATAATAGTACCTGTCTTCCGTGGTTATTATGAGGGAAAAATGAGATAATAGTTGTAAATTACCTTGCAAATTTTAAAGAGCTATATAAATGTTAATTATCATCATCATCACTACCACCACCACACTTTTAAAGACAGTTTTATATGATTTTTAACTTATACACGGGAGACCTTTTATTGAAGTGGAGTTTTAAATCATGTTTAAAATCCAGCCTCAGACAATTATTAGCTCTATTACGCTAGGGAAATCACTTAACCTCTTTGCATTAGTTTCCTCAACTGTAAAATGGGGATAATAATAGCATCTATGTCATAGGGTTGTTATGAGGACCAAATAAGGAAATATTTGAAGGTAGAAAAAGCACTTATCACAGTGTCTGGCACAAAGTAGGTGCTATATACTATAAATACTTATTCTTTTCTCTTTTCTCTTTTCCTCTCTAGTTAGAATTAGGACAAGTTATCTAGAAAAAAATCTTTGCAGCAAATTTATTGATCAAGGTCAGATATCCAAGGTAAATAGGAAATTCACACACACACACACACACACACACACACAAAACACAAAAAAGGAGCCATTCCATAAAAGATACTCAAAGAATATAAACAGGCAATTTTTAAAAATAAAAAGGTAAGCTATCAACAACCATATAAAAGGGTTCCAAATCACTAGAAATAAAGGAAATGCAAATTAAAACAACTCTAATGTTTCACCTTATACTTGTGATTGTCAAATATGATCCAAAGGGAAAATAAAATTTTTAGAGGGACCATGGAAAGAAGGACAGGCACATTAATAAACTGCTTACTATAGATCTGTGAAGTGGTATAGACATCTGGAAAATCAATTTGGAGCTATAACTAAAATACTACTAAATTGTGTATACCCTTTGACCTAATGATGCAAATACTAGCCACATACTTCAAGGAGGTCAAAGAAAACATTTACTCTGTGCTATATGTTAAAAAATATGTATAGCAGCACTTTTTTGTTATATCCAAGAACTGGAAACAAAATGGGTATCCATCAATTGGAGAATGGCTGAACAAATTGTGGTATATGAATGTAATGGAATACTATTGCACAGTAAGAAATTACAAAAAGGAGGGATTCAGAGAAACCCTGAAAGACTTTGTATAAACTACTAGAGTGAATTGAACATCAGAACCACAAGAATAATTTATACAATGATTATAATAATATAAAAGAAAACAATCTTGAAAGAACTAAGAGCTCTGATCAGTTGTGACTTCAGAAGAGTGATGAACGAGCATGCTTTCCACCTCTTGGCAGAGAGATAATAGACTAGAAATTAAATATATGTTTTCAGACACAGTCAATGTATGATTTTTTTTTGCCTGACTTTGTTTATTTGTTACATGGGAGGGCTTCTATTCCAGGAGGTGGAGTGGTGCTATGTGTAGTGGAGGGAGTGGGTGAGTACTGATGATAATGCAGAGAAGAAAACAGAAGCAAGAGAACAGAAAAGAAAAATGAAAGAAAAAGAAAAGAGCACCAATGAAAAACAAAAATACTTTAAAAAGAGAGCAGAGAGAGAGGATACAGAAACAGGGCAATTTTGTTACTATCACACTAAATGTAATATAGACTTTAAAAAACAAACTATATAATAACATGAAACAAACAAAAACTCTTTATGATATCTTATAATCATCAATTATTTCAGTTTGTCAAAGAACTTTGGTGAGTGTGTGGGTGTGTTTGTGTGGGTATGTCTATATGTTTTGTTAAATTCTCAAAGTACATAACCAATCTGCCCCACTTTCCTAAATTATTGAATTTTAGTGTCATTATTTTATTGATTATTTTTTAAAAATTTTCTTCAAGGTAGTGATTAGTATATCAGTGGTATTTATGTGTTTTAGAACTTCCTTTGCCCATCCACTGAATTTAAATAGAGTATTTAATTTCATGATGTCATCCAGAAGCATGGGTAACCCAAGGGTTTCACATACTTTTGTAGTAGTAAGTGGTTATCAACCCATGATACTCTTCTAGGCTGCTTTCATGTTATTGTCTGTTAGTAAGTCAAAAACTTTCCTACTCGCTCCCATTTTTCCATGGGACTTAATATATTTTATGCCTTAAATATATATATATGTATTTTTTTTTAGGCAATGGGGGTTGACTTGCCCAGAATCACATAGCTAGGAAGTGTCAAGTGTTTGGTCTGAGTCTGGATTTGAACTCAGGTCCTCTGGACTTCAGAACCAGTGCTCCATCCACTGTGCCACCTAGCTGCTCCCTGCCTTAAATATTTTGCCCTGACTCTGTTCTCTCCCAATTTCTAGGCATATGTCAAAAAACAAAAAACAAAAAAACAAAAAGACAAAAAATAAACAAAAAAACCTGGTTAAAATGGTATTAGCAAAGAGCTTATGATTCCTTTCCACAAACATCCCTGAAGAATAGTCACAACATTTTAAAGTTGGAAGGGACTTATACTAGAACAAGAATATTTCCAGGTTTCTTGCAGATACCTAAAAAAATCATCCTCCAGACTTTGTTTGATATCAAGTTATCCCCTTTTACTTTTGAATAGTTCAATTTGTGAGGAAAAATTTCCCTTAAATAGTCTGAAATTACCTATCTTCAATTTCTAGCCATTTCTTCTAGTTCTGCCTCAGCAGAACAGATCTAATAACATGATAGTATGGGCAGCTAATTGACACAGTGGATAGACCTGAAGTTGGAAAGATTTGAGTTCAAATCCTGCCTCAGATACTTACCAGGTGTGTGACCCTAGGCAAGTCATGTAACCTCTGCCTCAGTTTCCTTATCTGTAAATTTTAGAAAATAATAGCATCTGTCTCCCAGGATTGTCCTAAGAATAAAGTGAGATAATATTTGTAAAGTTCTTAAAAAAAAAAAAACCTTAAAGCACTATATAAATACTAGTTATTATGTCCTCCCCAAGTTATCATCTTTTCGTTAGCCTAAAAATTGCCAGTTCTTTCAGCTGATCTACGCGCGCTATCGTTTCAAGACCCTTTACTGTGCTTCAGTAATTCTCTTTTGCACAAATTACCTTATCCTGTATCAATTACCAGAATATCATTTTCTGTCTCTAATAGAATGGTGCCTGGACAAACTGTGATATTGTGAGTTATTCTAAAACTTCCTATCACCATGCATCTTCAGTTATTGGCAGTGACGTTAATAAATAATAGCAATAATGCTATTATTGCGTAAGCTGGGTCAATTTTACTCTGACAATTTGTTTTTAACAGATGAAATCACAAAAGGTATTTTTGGTTTCTTCTTCATACCATCTTTTGCAGTATTCAGTTCCCCAAAGGTATTAAGCGGGCAATTCATTGTAATAATACTGTACGGGTAAAATCAGGGGAAATCTCCTGATTGGCTCTGGCCAGAGTATAGCCCACGGAACATGACTCAGCTGACCCCATCTAGTGCCACGTGCTCTTCTTGGGGATGAACTTCTTGACTCACAAATTTGCTATGGCCCTTCCTGGTGGACCATGTGCATTTTGTTTAGTGCTAAAGGACCAGGGGATTTGGGATGACCCAGCCATCCACTGGTCCTCACATTAGCAGCTGGGAAAAGGGAAGAACAAACAACTTACTTGGGAGACCTTTAAAGGAGTGACTGCTCTGTGATCTGGTCTTCCTTCCTATCTCTGCAATATGGCAGATAACTCCCTCTCTGAGAATTCCTCTGAGGAAAAAACTGCTCACACATGGCTGATAGAATAAATACTCTTCCAGATGACTCTGAGTCTGGATCTTGGACCCCTAGCTTGGATACCTGCTTTGGGTGCAGGTGACCAAATAGTAGTTCTAAAATGGGTGTTTTCAAATACAGAGACAACGTTGTGAGTTTAAGAGTCTGGGAGCTCCTGAGTCCCTCAGCAGATGTTGGCTGACCTACAGGAACCAGAGTAGCTGTAGAAGAGCCCACTCACCCACCACGTTCTCCTGCCCTAGCTTGCTGGAAGATATGGACTTTGAGAGCAATTGTACAGAGCAAAGGTGAATGTGAAATGACTATTCAGCAGTCCTACAAAATGCTTTATATTTCATGTTTGGATGTTTTAAGTATCAACTTCCTAGGAGGGTATAATAGTGGCAATAAGTTTCTGCCTAATGTTTGAGTCTTTATAAATGAGAGCTTGTGAGGTGTGTGTGGGTGTTTAGCATTTCGTTTGAGGAGGAAATAAGTAAATGAGAAAATGCCCTATACCTGATCTGCAATGTCATTGAGTGACTTTCTAGTCCCTTTTGGGAAGGCCCTAAACATGAATCAAACATAAGTTTTAAGTGATTTTCCCTGGGGTTTCAGGGTGTGGGTGTAAATAGCCCTGGAGTGTGAGAAAGAGAACCTGACACCTCTCTTCAGAGATCAGATTCCCCACCCCTACTAAAACTGGGCCAACTGTGTAGGTCCCAAGCTCAGGGTCATTTTTGAGGAAAAAGGCAAGTGCTTCCACCCCTTTGAATCCATGAACAGTTTCTCTGTGGTGTGACAATACAATAGAAGCAACCATAGAAGAAAGACTTCTGGATCATGCATTCAGCAAAAATTTATGAAATATATACGGAATAAATGAAAGACATGGTGCTAAGGAAACCCTAGCAAGATGTAAAGAAGAATGAAGTAGGCCCTGCCCTCATGGAGCTTAGTCTGTCAGGGAAGACAAAGTATGAAATACTAAAAGCTAATATTTACATAGTCCTTTAAAAGATTTGCAAATCAAAAACACATGTTAAAAATAATAATAAAAAAAAAGGTTTGCAAATCACCATCCATACTTTATATCACTTGCTCCTCCTAAGCACCCTGGGAGGCAAGTGTAACAAGTATCATTATTCTCATTTTACAGATGATAAATCTGAGGCTCAGAGAGATTAAATGAATCTCTCACGGTCATACAAGTAGTGTCAGAGGTAGAATTCAAATCTAGTTCTCTAATAACTCAAAGGCCAATGCTTTCCACTGTGCTACATTGCCTCTCATGTACATTGATATCTCTGTTATAAATAGGTCAATGAATTCAGTACATGGCTCACAGTCTTCATCTCTACCCTAACTCCTATCCTCCTTATACGCTAACAGATATCAACATATATTTTGGTTTTTCCTTATACCATAACTTCCTAGTTTCTCAATTGCCCTGCACTGCCCCTAAATTCCACCTCAGATATATATATAAGAATGGTCACATCCCTAATCTTGGTTGTAATTTATTATCATATATAAGTGTTCCATTTCAACAATCAAGAACCCAGAAATGTCTTTTTCCGATTATAATATCCTACCATCCCATCTCTCCTAAGCCTATGACCTTGACCTCCAATTCCTCTAACTCTCAGTACTTTCCCAGTCCATCACAACTGCTCTGGCTACACTTTCTTCCCTTCCCAATCTTGACCCTTTAGTTAACCAGGTCAACTCTATATTATCTTCTACTCTTGAATTTCTAGCTTCCTTGTCCTAGCAACATTTATGCCTTGCCAAATCCTTACCCTGGATCACTCCCACCC
Source organism: Vombatus ursinus (assembly GCF_900497805.2). NCBI lineage: Eukaryota > Metazoa > Chordata > Mammalia > Diprotodontia > Vombatidae > Vombatus > Vombatus ursinus. Next base: position 25,203,729 of record NW_020954579.1, read on the forward strand.
TCCTCCCCTTCCATTCCATTCATGCAATCACACTCTATTGCAAAGAAATGTTATCTCATCTGATTAGGGCCCTTACTGCAGCAAGGCAATCCTTCTACTCCTCACAATTGATTTTTTCTTCCACTCACCATAGTGCCAGTCCCCAAACTGCTTTTCTCTCACCAGGCCTCTCACATCCCTCACAATACCCTCTCAGCTGAGGACCTCATCTTGTACTTTACTGAGGGAATTGAGACTATTTTATGTGAGCTCCCTCTTCTCCCCTTTTCATCCTCCAATCCTTTGAAAATATCCCCACTATTTCCTTTACTCCAATCTCTTGATGGAAAGGTGGCCCTTCTTTTCACCGAGGCCAACCCCTTTACATATATACACTTGCTCACATCCCATCCTAGTTTCTCCAACAGACTGTCGCCACTATTATCTCTCTACTCTGCAATGTTTCCCTATCTCCTGGTTCTATCACTGCTGCCTACAAACACACCCAAGTCCCTCTTGCCCTAAAAAACAAATAAACAAATTCCCACAAGGTTCTACCATCCTGCTATTATCCTATATCTCTCATTTCTTTCTCAAGTTCCTTTAAAAAGCTGCTTATCCTTTGCCTCCACTTCCTCTTCTCTCATTCTTTTCTAAACCTTCTGTAGTCCGGTTTCTGATGTCATTATTCAATTGAAATTGCCCTCTCTGAAGTTACCAGTGATCTCTTAATTGCCAAATCTAATGACCTTTTCTCAGTCCTCATCTTCCTTGATCTCTGCATTGCATTTGAAACTGTTGACCGACCTCCCTGCCTATATACTCTGTCCTCTCTGGATTTTTATGACGCTGATCTATCTTGGTTCTCCTCCTACCTGTCTGACTGTTCCTTCTCAGCTTCCTTTGCAAGATCACTATCCACATTTTGCCCCCAAATGTTTATTGATTGATTAAAAGCATAATGTCAGAATACAAGAGAGGTGCTAAATTTTATCCGTTCTCAAGAGCACTTAAAAAAAAATCACAACCATCTTCCTCGCTGACATTTAGAAAATACTTTGCAACATCTTGAAGATATTTTGTTTTACACAAGGCTATTAAGTTTGATTATCCCAGTAGCATTTGGAAATATATTCAACATTATCATGTTGTTTTTCCTCTCAGAATAACTCACAGTGTAGAAATATTTCCACAAACTAGAAGTTGGCTCACCATTTTACCCAGGGAGGGCTGGGGGAGGAAAAATGTATTTCTGTTTTATATGAAAACAGGAAGCTACAAGTAAAAACTGACTAATGGTGTCCCCTTAGAATAAATTGTAAATACCTTCCTGACTCTGTAGTCCTGGCCTCATAGCTACAGTTGGGTAGGTGGTTTGGCCACTAAACACTAGATTAGTAGGAATTCAAAATTTACCCAGGACCTTAAAATGGCAGTGCAGCTTAAAATATAGGAAAATGTTCTAAATTCAGGTTAATTCAAATTATTGCCTTTCAATAAACATATGTACTTTCTTTTAGTTTCCTTTGTGGATTTCAAGACCATAGGATGAGAATGCGAGAGGCAGTAGGTTCCAATTTCCTTCCAGCTCCCAAACCTTTAAATTCTGTTATGATTTTTTCTGAAAATAGGCCACTAAGCCCCTCATCTGCTAGTATCTATTTCACTACCAGTTCTTTGACATCTAGTAAAGAATACAGAATATTATCCTTTAGATCAAGGGTTCATAATCCTTTTTGTGTCATGGCATTCTGGTTAAGCCTATGGAGCCCTTCTTAGAAAAACAAAATAAATATAATTATAAAAGAAACTATTTATATTAAGATACAGTTATCTGTCTGTTTATCTGTTTGTAAAAATAGGTTCATAGACAGGAGATTAAGAACTGCTTTACATAAAAAATAAAGTTTACAATTTGTTGTATAATCCTTTCTTTTTTCCCCTTTGTGTGTGTAATTATTTGTTTGCTGATTATGATTAAGTTCATAATAAAAAAGAAAAATGCTTTAAAGTCAATAAAAAGACCACAAACAGAGAAGGAAACTGGATTCTTCCTTCTTAAAAAAAAAAAAAAAAGAATAGTAGCTACACCTGGAGCTATAAATGCATCTTTGACAGAAGTCTAGTCAGAAAATGGGACATCAAGGGTCAAGCTGAATGGGATAGACAAAGAAAGTCAGACTCGAGAAGCCAAGATTCAGGATGAAACATCCAATATACCAGATGAAAATACATAAAGCTTTGTTACTGTGGAGACAAATTGTCTAGGTATAAGGAATGCTGGTCTCAGCCCTCCCTTGGTGACTTGGCATCTATGTCCAACCCAGCATGACTGTCTTGCTGTTGGCACGAAGGGGACAGAGTCTCTCCCCTCTCCATCTGTAGACCTTTCTTCCTTCCTTAAAAAAAAAAAAAGCTTTAAAGTGCACTGCCTATCGCTGTCTTCATCAGCAATGACAGGTGGGCCCTTTATTGGGGTTGTCTGGGAGTGGTGAGTGAGACTGTATAGAAAGGAGCAGCTGAAGAGGCTTTCCTATGAATAGCTTTATAAGATTTTATAGAAGCAGGAAATTACCCCACAATGGTCTTTCCCCTTAGTCTGAATTGCTTTAGTCTTTACATATATATACAGTCTGTATCATGTTCTCTCACCTTTGTTTAACTAATACTTTAGCTTACACCTTTAATTTCTTTTTCTTTTATTATTGCTACATTAACACTACATTAAATAATTATGTAATTAAATAATTAAATTAAATAATCCTTTCTTTTTCCCTGATTTTGTTGGAAAGGTCTGTATCCCTTCTCTATTACATATAATATTGATTCTTGGTTTTAGATAGGATTTACCATGTTATGGAAAGGTCATTTATTCCGATGCTTTTTAGTGTTTTTAATGGACACAGGTGTTGAATTTTGTCAAAAGCTTTCCAGGATCTTTTGATGCAATCAGGAGGTTTTTATTGCTTTTGTTATTAATATGATCTATTATGTTTACAGTTTTCCTCATACTGAACCAACCCTGCCTTCTTGGTATAAATCCAATCAGGTCAGAGTGTATAATCTTTTTAATATGTTATTGTAGCCTTTTTGCAAATAGTTTACTATTTTTGTGTCAATATTCATGAAAAGCAGAATGGGATAATAGATAGAGAGCTGCCCTGAAGCTAAGAAGACCTAAGTCCAGATCATGCCTGAGACACATACTAGCTCTTTGACCCTGGGAAAGTCACCGTTTGTGACTATAAATTGCAGAAAAGATACTATTCTGTATTGGTAGAATTTCTTTATCTAGGAGTTCATTGTAACAATGAAATCTCAGGTTCACTCTCTATCCCAATCCCCATCCCTATTTGTCAGGGACTTTGGTTAATACTTTCCTCTCCCTTTTTAGGTATTAATACCATATTTTCATCATATTAGAAGTTTGGAAGGATCCCTTTTGCAAATAGCTTATTGAAATTAATTATTCTTTGAATGTTTGATAGAGATCATTTCTAAATTTGTCTGGTCATCGGGCTTTTTTTTCTTTGGGAGTTCATTTATGACTTGTTCAGTTTTTTCTTCTGAAACTGGATTTATTTAAAATCTCTATTTCTTGTTCTGTTAATGTGGTATTTTGTTTCCTGTAAATTTTCATCATTTCATTTCTTATCCATTTTGTTGGCACATAATTGGGCAAAATAGTTTTTGATAATTTCCTTAATTTCATTTTCAATTGTGAATTTTTGTTTTTCATTTTTGAGCTGACAATTTAGCTTCTTTTTCTAAGTAGCTATTTATCTATCTTGTTAGTTCCCTCTTCCCCCTCCCCCCAAAAGCTTTTGGTTTTATTTATAAATTCAGTATTTTACTTTCAGTTTTGTTCATATTTTCCTTAGTGTTTGAAATATCTAATTTGGTGTTTATTTGGTGGGTTTTTTTTTTTTTTTTGCTTTTCTAGTGTTTTTAGTTGGCTACCTAATTCTTTCATCTGTTCTTTCCTTTTTTAGTTGATGAAAACATTTAGAGACATAAATTTTCCCCTAAGGACTGCTTTGGACATGTCCCCAAAGTTTTAATATATTGCTTCATTGTTTTCACTTTCCTTGATGAAATTATCTGTCATTTCTATGATGTGTTCTTTGACCCACTAATTTTTTAGGATGAAATTACTTAGGCTCCAATTGATTTTAATAACTTCTTCACAGACTCTTTTTTTAAAAACAAAAATAATGTATATTGCATTGTGATCAATAAAGGATGATTATAATATTCTGCTTTTCTTCATTTGTTTGTGAGGCTTTATGACCTGATACATGGCCAGTTTTTGTAAAGGTGCAATGCTCAAATGGGAAATATATGTACTCCTTTCTATTCTTCGGTTAATTCATGTGGGCCTGTCTTGGCAATGACTAAACTGTAAGCTACCTGAAGGTAGGGACCATTTCTTCTTTGTATCCCCTATAATGACAAATGTAGATTTTTCATATAATCAGCAATCAATCAATTACCAAAGTAATATAAAAATAGAAATAGTTCTGCATGGTACTTCTCTGAGTACTTAAAACGATCTTTAGAGAATTGAAGCACAATGTATCAGAACTTAGAGAGTTGGGTCGGTGCTCTTTGTGAGCAAAAAGTCTATGGTGACTATGAGGAACAGTGAAAGCATTAGAAATATTTCAAAGAAGACTTTTCTCTGTGTGTATGAGAGTGAACTGAAAGACAACGTCTTCGAAGAGTGAGAGGGATGCAATGTCAGAAAGGTTGAGGAGGGTGATGAGGTGATCATCCACCAACAGTCCTCTCATCAGTGGCACCATCTTCATCCATCAAAGTTAGTAGTGCTTATACCTATGGATCATAGGGCAGTAAAAGTGCCATAAAAGGAACAATTAGGCCATAAACCTGAGACAGACACATTAAAAGCTTCCTTAATGACAAGGGCTTCAAGGGCTCTGCGGAGACTGTTCTGATTTCCAAGTCTGGCCCTTATTAACCAGGATATCTGTATCTATGGTTCAGAGTCCAGGGTCAGAGGAGGATCATAGGGAAGGAATAAAATGGGGAAATGAACTAGACCGCAAAGTAGTTCATGTTGTCAAACTTAGGAAAAGGTTCAAGATACCCAGAAAGGAGGGGCACAATGTCCTAAAGGTAAGGATATGCAGTTTCTGCATTTTTCTGGGACAGAGGAAGAAGCTCAGTCCAGAGCTTCTACCCTGTCCAAGTTCTAGCCCAATGGCTTAGCACTAAAGGTGTTTACCCAGATGGTTTTGTTGCTGTTGTTCTCGAAGAGGGCCCATGAGGGTTTAGTGAAGTCCTTTTGTATACCTGTGAAGCAGCCAGGGTCACAATGAAGACTACTACCTAGGAGAACAAAGCATGGCTTTTCTCAATTCATTCAGTATTTAAAATTCATCTCTATGGCCAGCTCCACCCATCAGCTGCCTCTTTTGGCTGATAAAAGACCAGGTGGGCTTACTCTAGAGTGGTCTTTAGCATCTCTTTCTCCATAAAATCAGATCATATGCAAATAGGATAAAATCTCCCAAGGATACATAAACTGATCCATTGAATTTAGGGATCAGAACAATACTTAAGACATTTACATTTTGATATTTTTTTCTAAATTGGCATTTTGCTGTAGTTTTATTAACACACATACAGATCTATAAACCCCAAATAATCACAATAGAAACAATGTGGGGTAGTACACATCAGAAAGAGATAGATTTAAATCTCATCTGTAACATTTGCTAGCTGTGTGTGATCATAGGTAAGTATCTTACTCTTTCTGAGCCTTGATTTTTACATCTGTAAAATGGGAGTGATGCCTGAAGTGCCTACCTCAGAAGATCAAAGGAGATAATGCATTTAAAATATTTTTCAAATCTTAAAGCTCTGTATAAATGGCAGTCATTATTATCATCATTATTACTAATTATTATTTTCACACTTTGCCCTCATTACAGAACACCTCTATTTAAAGTCATCTACCTGTGGCAGGACCAGCAAAACTTTTAACTACTGCAATGCTTTTTATGCTATCAAGTCTTTATAGTTATATATCCCTGTTAGTAATGTAAGAATGTATTTGTTATTTGGCATTTTTGCAGCTGCAGATACTGCCTTTACTTCATGAATGTAAAAGAGTTGATATTGTTTTCTAGAAAATTTCTTCATGTATAAGTAAATGGAGGTATTTTTTCTTCTTAACATTAGAATCTGTGTAAAGTTTCTCTCTCCTATGGAATATGACAGCATTTTATATGTGGAATACTGAAAGAAGAGAGCTATAAGTGTCTCCATAATGCCTTTAATCCTTTCACCAAGAGAACACCCAAGACCATTTTCCTTGCACAAACCAGGTAATTTAAGAGGCAGAGCTCCCTGAAAAGATTCATTCCCATACTAACTGGCTCGTACCCTCTAAGTGCTAACTACTTCTTGCTTTCTTTTGCTTCACCCCTAAAGTAACCAAGATTTCCTCATCTTTCCCCCATTATAATTTCATAGACAGGCTCAAATGATCCCATAACACCCAGCATCGTAGATTAGACCCTCCACATTCCCCTTATTGAATAACCTCAAGTAAATCAGGAAACATTCCAATCTCATGCTTTCATTCTCCTCAATCAATTACTGTATTCTGGAAGCAGAGAACACCATGTCTCCCACCCTACACCACCTCTCCAACACAATTGCCACCCTAGAGCCCCAAAAGGTGGGAGCATTTCTAACACACATCAAAGATGGTACTTTTATTTTTTTTTTCAAATAAAAGCTGGAAAGCTGTCTTCAGAGGTCTTACTACCCTAACCTGGATGCAAAGTTGGAAGGCCACAACACCCCACCATCTCAATCTATTTGTGTAAAGTGAAAAATACACTTTAATAAATAATGTCTTGTGCTTCTTTTTCCTTCATCCATTTGGAGAAGCATTCACCATCAAATGAAGGAATTGAAATCTGCAGAGAAAATTCATCATCTCTTCATTTTAAAATCCTTGAGCTCAGACTCCTAATTCCAATAGCAGCAGTACACAGTCCTAATTCTTATCCTGCCTCCCCAAATTTCTAACTTGCCCTGGAACAGTATGTCAAGGTGATTCAGTTATAAAGGAGGATTCAGAATAACTTGGTTTTTCACAACCAAAAGACTTGTTACATCAGAAGAAAAGTTATCACTACTTACTGTCTCTACCATTTTGTGAGTAGGATTGAAGCCAACACACAGGGGTACTGAGGAGCACACTGACTTGGATAAAGACTAGCTAGAAAGGGGCATGAAAGTATTCATCTGGTCATCCTTGATACCCAGATACAAGATTTAAGGATAACATGAATGTGAACAGAGGTGAACAGGTTGGAGCTAGCTTCTTTGGCCAATTTTCTCAGTTCCCCTGAAGCCTCGGTTTTGTACTGCCTCCTGAAAACTACCACAATTCAATTCAATTAGACAAGTATCTAACTAAGTGCCTACTATGTGCCAGGCTCAGAGTTAGATGAAAACAAACAAAGAAACAAGTCATACCTTCAAGGAGTTTTCATGCTGTTTGAAGGGAAAGAAGTACATTGTTGTTGTTTTGTTGTTCAGTTGTTTCAGTCATGTCTAACTCTTTGTAACACTATTTGGAGTTTTCTTGGCAAAAATACTGGAGTGGTTTGCCATTTCCTTCTCTAGCTCAATTAACAGATGAAGAAATGGAGGCAAACAGGGTTGAATGGCTTGCCCAAGGTCACACAACTAACAAGTGCCTGGGGCCAGATTTGAACTCAGAAAAGAAGTACAAAGATAAGCATGTATGATCCCTGTTTCAAAAGCCTCTTCTACAAAGGCTTCTACAGAAACTCTTACTATCTCTTGAAGAAGGTAAAAAGCTAGGGGCTACAGTTACAACTCTCATTCTATGAGGGACTTCTTCCATCAGGAAGGGAGTTTTAAAGTTTAACTTTGATCTCAAAAACTATGAGGAATTTGTGGAGGAGACAGAAAAAAGATAAGGAGAAATTTCTTTCTTATTAAAAATGTCTTCATTATTATTTAATTTTTAAATTTAATATTTTTGCTGAAAAAAAATCTACTTTCTCTCCCTTCCACTCCCATTGGGAAAAATCCTTGGAACAAAAATGTTATTTGATGAAGAAACATTATAAAAATATATTTTTGAGTAGTTTGTAGAAAGTTTGTTAAGAGTAATAGCATAAAATAAGCTAAAGAAATTGTTTTCCTATTGTAGATGGAGATGAAGAGATTATTTTCCTGATGTGGATGGACATAAACTGAAGATGACAGAGAAAAAGAAGATGAAGAGATCTTTGTTTTATAAAGCTATTGTAATCTGTATTTTTTGGGGGGGGGCTAGGCAATGGGGTTAAGTGACTTGCCCAGGGTCACACAGCTAGTAAGTGTTATGTGTCTGAGATCAGATTTGAATTCAGGTCCTCCTGACTCCAGGGCTGGTGCTCTATCCACTGCACCATCTAGCTGCCCCTGTAATTTGTACCTTCTGAAGAGGATGAAGTAGATGTTGGAAGAGACCTTTTTTGGTTATTCTGAATGAACTAACTGCTGTGAGATTTTTTTTCTTGGAAGTGAAGTCATCTATAATTACAATAAGATTTTGGGGTGTATCTGGCTTGTGATCTTTCTCACAACTAAAATATTTTAAATAATTATGTATTTTATTATTAATTTCATTGTTAATCAATTGTAAAGTCAGTCATTTTAATGTCTGTTCAATCCAAGAAAGTCAATGCATTAATAGAGAGAGAGATGGTAAGTAACTACATTTGGGAAAGGAGGTTTAAAAACTTGAGGAAACCTCAAGTAAATAATTTTTAATGAACTAGGATGAGCTTAATTAATTAATCACAAGATATGTTAAAATTTTATTAATGAGAAAATTTATAAATATACTCATGGATTACCCTGAAGGGGTGGAGAATTCACCTCCTCAAGGCCACATGTGGCCCTCTAGGTCCTCAAGTGTAGCCCTTTGACTGAATCCAAGTTTCACAGGACAAATCCCCTTAATAAAAAGATTTGTTCTCTAAAACTTAGACTCAGTCAAAAGGCTGAACCCAAGGACCTAGAAGGCCACATATGACCTCGAGACCCCAGATTCCGCACTCCTGCGAGCTTATGATGATAAAATGAAATATGGGGATGAGGCAGGTAGCATTCTGAAGGTGGACCTATGTGTAGTTGAGTGTAGTTGAGCCTAAATTCCATAATTCTTAAATAATAATAGGTAAATAAGCAATTTTGAAAGTAGAGGGTGAGGTGGAGGAATGCTTTAACAACTGGGAGAATAAAGAAAGATATAGGAAAATGAGGTGGCATTTAACCTGAACCTTGGAACTGCAAGAAGGTTAATTTAGCTAGAACAAATAGTACATGAAAGGAAGCGATGTGAAATCAGTGTGGAAAGATAGGTTAGAGCCAGATTGTAAAGGGCTTTAAATGTCAACTGGAGGAGTTTATAGTTCATCCTAGAAGAAACAAGGAGACACTGAGCCTTCTTTAGCCCCCATCTCTCAGATCCTCAGAGGTGAAAGCCCACACTCATCAGACAAGGACAGAAGGACTCCATGGGCTTGAGAGATCATCTTGTCCACCCTAATTTTAAAGGCTTTTAGAGAGGAGTTTCTAAAGCTAAACAGGCTCACTCATAGTTCTAAAATCCCTCTTTGTAATCGTTACATTTCTTTAAGGTATGTCTATAATTCAGGTATTCCCACCTAGTGCTATCATAGGACCCTGATTGTTGGGCATTTTAAAGCAGAACACAGATGTAGATTTCTTTGCTTTCAATAGCAGGCACTGTATGCATGTATGTCTAACAATGTCTAATGTCTAGCTTCTTCCTTTGACTCAACCTCACACCGTGCCCCATCTTCTTGGTCATCTTTAGCATCATAAATTTAGGAAGAACAGGACTGTTGCAGCTAGGTGCCACAGTGGATAGAACACCAGCCCTGGAGTCAGGAGGACCTGAGTTCAAATGTGCCCTCAGACACTTACTAACTGTGTGACCCTGGGCAAACCACTTAACCCTGGTTATACCTCCTCTCCCCACAAAAAGATTAATTTTTTTTTTAGCATGGGGAATTTGTATCTGCCCTCACTCACCCATAGAGTTTTAGGAAAGACTGGAAATATCAGAAATGAAAAATGGAAGAAAATACAGAGTTAAGAAAACACATATGGGATTTAAAGTTCATTTTTATAAACAAGAGAACTTGTAATTGACTGAGCAGATAAGAATAACAAATATCCCCTTCCTATAATCCTTTAGCATTTCTACCTCCTTTCCCCCTACTATATGCAGAAATGTTACTGAAAATTCTGCTTACCATACGTCCTATTAGCTCAGACTCTTAGCAAAATTCTTTTTTAAAAAAAATTATTTATTTTCTAACATTTTTTTCATTTCAAATTTTGAGTTCTAAATTCTCTCCATCCTTCCCACCCCTCCCCCACCCACTGAGACAGCAAGCAATGTGATAGCAATTACATGTATGAAATCATGCAAAACATATTTTCGTATTAGCCATATTGCAAAAAAAAGCAATAAAATAGAGAAAATAGATTTGCAGTCAGAATTCATCAATTCTCTCTCTGGATGTGGATAACATTTTTTCATCATAAGTCCTTTGGAAATGTCTTAGATCCTTGTATTGATCAGAGTAGCCAAGTCTTTCACAATTGATCACTATTACAACATTGCTGTTACTGTCCTTAATGATCTCCTAGTTCTTCTTCCTTCTGTTTGCATCACTTCATATAGGTCTTCTATGTTTTCCGAAACCATACCTCCTTCATCATTTCTCATAGCACAGTAGTACTCCATCACAATTACATGCCACAACTTGTTCAGACATTCACCAATTGATGAGCATCCCCTCAATTTCCAATTCTTTGTACCTCAAGCAGAGCTGCTATAAATATTTTTTGTGTAGATGGGTCCTTTTCCTTTTCCTTTGATCTCTTTGGGGTACAGATCTAGTAGTCGCATTGCTGGGTCAAAGGGTATGCATAGTTTTATAGCCCTTTGGGCATAGTTCCAAATTGTTCTCCAGAATGGTTAAGCCAGTTCACAATTGTACCAACAGTGCATTAGTGTACCTACTTTCTCTCATCCCCTTCAGCATTTGTAATTTCTAATTGGTGTGAGGTGGTAACCCAGAGTTGTTTTAATTTGCATTTCTCTAATGGTGATTTAGAGCATTTTTTTATGTGATTATAGACAGATTTGATTTCTTTTGAAAATTGCCTGTTTATATCCTTTGACCATTTATCAATTAAGGAATGACTTGTATTCTTATAAATATGACTCAGTTCTCTATATATTTTAGAAATGAGGCCTTTATTAGAGAAACTTGTGGTACAATTTTTTATATTACTTCATTGCCTATGGTACCCTTTAACAAAATGTAGTTTCCCTGATTATCTTTTTAAATTAAGTCTATTTTTGCTTTTGCTTTGTCCAAAATTATGATTGCTATCCCTGCCTTTTTCCCCTCTTCATTTTAATTGTGTGTCTTTCTGTTTCAAGTGTGTCTCTTGTAAACAACATATTGTTAGATTCTAATTTCCAGTCCATTCTGCTGTTATCCACTTCCATTTTTATGGGTGAGCTCATCCCACTCACATTCAAGTTATGATTACTGTGTATTTTCCTCCATCCCATTTTCTTCTGTTTATTCTTCTCTTCTCTTCTCTTCTCTTCTCTTCTCTTCTCTTCTCTTCTCTTCTCTTCTCTTCTCTTCTCTTCTCTTCTCTTCTCTTC